>NC_142811.1:61048911-61058149 GCF_049724085.1 Artemia sp. Qi Xiang Cuo
GGTTTGAAATTGGTTTTTCTACAGTTTCTACATTTGGTTTGCAATTAGAAGACACGGAAGGCTTTGCCACTTTCATTGGAAATTTGTTTAACATTTGGGCAAGATTAAAGAAGAAAATTTACATCAAGAACTTTGGATGAACTTTGTCAATGAACTCTCTCTGGAAATAATCTAGTGAAAAATCCGGAAATTTATTATGTTGTGAATGACCCGAAAAGTTTTTTTTTAATATAAATATGCTCGTTTCAATTTTATTATTTTAGTATTTCTACTGAAGACCGTCAATGTTTATGTGACTGAATTATCTGGACTTTTGTACCTATTTTCTCACTGTCTAAATAAATGAATTTATCCCCATTTGAACGTTTATTTGTGCGTCTTAGAACGGCAGTGTGGTCTAAGAAAACAACACCCAATTTAAAGGTGTTATGTCGAAAATACGTCATATATATGGGACAATGAGACCAACCCAGTAAACGTCTTTAAATTCAACATTTGGTTCGCAATTAGAAGACACGGAAGGCTTTACCACTTTCATTGGAAATTTGTTTTACATTTGGGCAAGATTAAAGAAGAAAATTTACATCAAGAACTTTGAATGAACTTTGTCAATATACTCTCTCTGAAAGTAATCTAGTGAATAATCTGGAAGTTCATTGTGTTGTTAATGACCCAAAAAGTTATTAATTTTTTTGTATATAAATATGCTAGTTTCAATTTTATTATTTTAGTATTTCTACTGAAGACGGTCGCTGTATATGTGACCGAAATATCTGGACTTTTTTACCTGTTTTTTCATTGTCTAAATAAATTAATTTATCCCCATTTGAAAGTTTATTTGTTCTTCTTAGAACGGCAGTGTGGTCTAAGAAAACAACTCCTAATTTAAAGCTGTTATTTCAAAAATACGTCCTATATATTGGGAAATGAGACAAACCCAGTAAACATCTATATACTCAACATTTGGTTTGCAATTAGAATACCCGGTAGGCTTTGCCATTTTCATTTGAAATTTGTTTAACATTTGGGCAAGATTAAAGAACAAAATTTACATCAAGAACTTTGAATGAACTTTGTCAATGAACTCTCTCTGAAAATAATCTAGTGAATAATCCGGAAGTTCATTATTTTGTGAATGACCCTAAAAGTTATTTATTTTGTTTTATATAAATATGCTAGTTTCAATTTTATTATTTTAGTATTTCTACTGAAGACGGTCACTGTATATATGACCGAAATATCTGGACTTTTGTACCTGTTTTTTCCCTGTCTAAATAAATGGATTTATCCCCATTTATAGTTTATTTGTTCGTCTTAGAACGGCAGTGTGATCTAAGAAAATAACACCTAATTTAAAGGTGTTATGTCGAAAATACGTCGTGTATATGGGGAAATGAGACCAACCCAGTAAACATCTATAAACTCAACATTTGGTATGCAATTAGAAGACACGGAAGGCTTTGCCACTTTCATTAGAAATTTGTTTTACATTTGGGCAAGATTAAAGAAGAAAAATTTACATCAATAACTTAGAATGACCTTCGACAATGAACTCTGTCTGAAAATAATCTAGTGAATAATCCGGAAGTTCATTCAGTTGTGAATGACCCGAAAAGTTATTTATTTTTTTGCATATAAATATTCTAGTTTCAGTTTTATTATTTTAGTATTTCTACTGAAGACGGTCGCTGTATATGTGACCAAAAAATCTGGACTTTTGTACCTGTTTTTTCAGTGTCTAAATAAATGGATTTATCCCCATTTCAAAGTTTATTTGTTCGTCTTAGAGCGGCAGTGTGGTCTAAGAAAACAACACCTAATTCAAAGGTGTTATGTCGAAAATCTGTCGTATATATGGGGAAATGAAACCAACCCAGTAAAGATCTATAAACTTAACATTTGGTTTGCAATTAGAAGACATGGAAGGCTTTGCCACTTTCATTGGAAATTTGTTTTACATTTGGGCAAGATTAAAGAAGAAAATTTACATCAAGAACTTTGAATGAACTTTGTCAATGAACTCTCTCTGAAAATAATCTAGTGAAAAATCCAGAAGTTCATTATGTTGTGAATGACCTGAAAAGTTGTTTATTTTTTTGCATATAAATATGCTAGTTTCAATTTTATTATTATAGAATTTCTACAGAAGACGGTCGCTGTATACGTGACCGAAATATCTGGACTTTTGTACCTGTTTTTTCACTGTCTTATTAAATGGATTTATCCCCATTTTAAAGTTTATTTGTTCGTCTTCGAACGGCAGTGTGGTCTGAGAAAACAACATCTAATTTAAAGGTGTTATGTTGAAAATAAGTCGTATATATGGGGAAATGAGATCAACCCAGTAAACATCTATAAACTCAACATTTGGCTTGCAATTACAAGATACAGAAGGCTTTGCCACTTTCATTGGAAATTTATTTTACATTTGGGCAAGATTAAAGAAGAAAATTTATCTCAAGAACTTTGAATGACCTTCGACAATGAACTCTTTCTGAAAATAATCTAGTGAATAATCCGGAAGTTCATTATGTTGTGAATGACCCGAAAAGTTATTATTTTTTTGTATATAAATATGCTAGTTTCAGTTTTATTATTTTATTATTTCTAAAGAAGACGGTCGCTGCATTTGTGACCGAAAAATCTGGACTTTTGTACCTGTTTTTCACCGTCTAAATAAATGGATTTATCCCCATTTGAACGTTTATTTGTGCGTCTTAGAACGGCAGTGTGGTCTAAGAAAACAACACCCAATTTAAAGGTGTTATGTCGAAAATACGTCATATATATGGGACAATGAGACAGACCCAGTAAACGTCTTTAAACTCAACATTTGGTTTGCAATTAGAAGACACGGAAGGCTTTGCCACTTTCATTGGAAATTTGTTTTACATTTGGGCAAGATTAAAGAAGAAAATTTACATCAAGAACTTTGAATGAACTTTGTCAATGAACTCTCTCTGAAAATAATCTAGTTAATAATCTGGAAGTTCATTGTGTTGTTAATGACCCAAAAAGTTATTAATTTTTTTGTATATAAATATGCTAGTTTCAATTTTATTATTTTAGTTTTTCTACTGAAGACGGTCGCTGTATATGTGACCGAAATATCTGGACTTTTTTACCTGTTTTTTCACTGTCTAAATAGATGGATGTATTCCCATTTGAAAGTTTATTTGTTCTTCTTAGAACGGCAGTGTGGTCTAAGAAAACAACTCCTAATTTAAAGCTGTTATTTCAAAAATACGTCCTATATATTGGGAAATGAGACAAACCCAGTAAACATCTATATACTCAACATTTGGTTTGCAATTAGAATACCCGGTAGGCTTTGCCATTTTCATTTGAAATTTGTTTAACATTTGGGCAAGATTAAAGAACAAAATTTACATCAAGAACTTTGAATGAACTTTGTCAATTAACTCTCTCTGAAAATAATCTAGTGAATAATCCGGAAGTTCATTATGTTGTGAATGACCCGAAAAGTTATTTATTTTTTTGTATATAAATATGCTAGTTTCAATTTTATTATTTTAGTATTTCTACTGAAGACGGTCACTGTATATGTGACCGAAATATCTGGACTTTTGTACCTGTTATTTCACTGTCTAAATAAATGGATTTATCCCCATTTATAGTTTATTTGTTCGTCTTAGAACGGCAGTGTGATCTAAGAAAATAACACCTAATTTAAAGGTGTTATGTCGAAAATACGTCGTGTATATGGGGAAATGAGACCAACCCAGTAAACATCTATAAACTCAACATTTGGTATGCAATTAGAAGACACGGAAGGCTTTGCCACTTTCATTGGAAATTTGTTTTACATTTGGGCAAGATTAAAGAAGAAAAATTTACATCAATAACTTAGAATGACCTTCGACAATGAACTCTGTCTGAAAATAATCTAGTGAATAATCCGGAAGTTCATTCAGTTGTGAATGACCCGAAAAGTTATTTATTTTTTTGCATATAAATATTCTAGTTTCAGTTTTATTATTTTAGTATTTCTACTGAAGACGGTCGCTGTATATGTGACCAAAAAATCTGGACTTTTGTACCTGTTTTTTCAGTGTCTAAATAAATGGATTTATCCCCATTTGAAAGTTTATTTGTTCGTCTTAGAGCGGCAGTGTGGTCTAAGAAAACAACACCTAATTCAAAGGTGTTATGTCGAAAATCTGTCGTATATATGGGGAAATGAAACCAACCCAGTAAAGATCTATAAACTTAACATTTGGTTTGCAATTAGAAGACATGGAAGGCTTTGCCACTTTCATTGGAAATTTGTTTTACATTTGGGCAAGATTAAAGAAGAAAATTTACATCAAGAACTTTGAATGAACTTTGTCAATGAACTCTCTCTGAAAATAATCTAGTGAAAAATCCAGAAGTTCATTATGTTGTGAATGACCTGAAAAGTTGTTTATTTTTTTGCATATAAATATGCTAGTTTCAATTTTATTATTATAGAATTTCTACAGAAGACGGTCGCTGTATACGTGACCGAAATATCTGGACTTTTGTACCTGTTTTTTAACTGTCTTATTAAATGGATTTATCCCCATTTTAAAGTTTATTTGTTCGTCTTCGAACGGCAGTGTGGTCTGAGAAAACAACATCTAATTTAAAGGTGTTATGTTGAAAATAAGTCGTATATATGGGGAAATGAGATCAACCCAGTAAACATCTATAAACTCAACATTTGGTTTGCAATTACAAGATACAGAAGGCTTTGCCACTTTCATTGGAAATTTATTTTACATTTGGGCAAGATTAAAGAAGAAAATTTATCTCAAGAACTTTGAATGACCTTCGACAATGAACTCTTTCTGAAAATAATCTAGTGAATAATCCGGAAGTTCATTATGTTGTGAATGACCCGAAAAGTTATTATTTTTTTGTATATAAATATGCTAGTTTCAGTTTTATTATTTTATTATTTCTAAAGAAGACGGTCGCTGCATTTGTGACCGAAAAATCTGGACTTTTGTACCTGTTTTTCACCGTCTAAATAAATGGATTTATCCCCATTTGAAAGTTTATTTGTTCGTCTTAGAGCGGCAGTGTGGTCTAAGAAAAAAACACCTAATTGATAGGTGTTATGTCGAAAATCTTTTGTATATATGGGGAAATGAGACCGACACAGTAAAGATCTATAAACTCAACATTTGGTCTCAATTAGAAGACACGGAAGGCTTTGCCACTTTCATCGGAAATTTGTTTTACGTTTGGGCAAGATTAAAGAAGCAAATTTACATCAAGAACTTTGAATGAACTTTGTCAATGAACTCTCTCTGAAAATAATCAAGTGAATAATCTGGAAGTTCATTATGTTGTGAATGACCCGAAAAATTGTTTATTTGTTTATATAAATATGATAGTTTCAATTTCATTATTTTAGTATTTCTACTGAAGACGGTCGCCGTAAATGTGACCGAAATATCTGGACTTTTGTACCTGTTTTTTTTAACTGTCGTATTAAATGGATTTATCCCCATTTGAAAGTTTATTTGTTCGTCTTAGAACGGCAGTGTGGTCCAAGAAAACAACACCTAATTTAAGGGTGCTATGTCGACAATACGTCGTATATTTGGGGAAAAGAGACCAACCCAGTAAACATCTTTAAACTCAACATTTGGTTTGCAATTAGAAGACACAAAAGGCTTTGTCATTTTCATTGGAAATTTGTTTTACATCTAGGCAAGATTAAAGAAGAAAATTTACATCAAGAACTTTGAATGAACTTTGTCAATGAAGTCTCTCTGAAAATAATCTAATGAATAATCTGGAAGTGCATTATGTCGTGAATGACCAAAAAGCTATTTATTTTTTTGTATATAAATATGCTAGTTTCAACTTTATTATTTTAGTATTTCTACTGAAGACGGTCGCTGTATATGTGACCGAAATATCTGGACCTTTGTACCGATTTTTTCACTGTCTAAATAAATGGATTTATATCTATTTGAAAGTTTATTGGTTCGTCTTAGAACGGCAGTGTGGTCTAAGAAAATAACACCTAATTTAAAAGTGTTATGTCGAAAATACGTCGTATATATGGGGAAATGAGACCAACCCAGTAAACATCTATAAACTCAACATTTGGTTTGCAATTAGAAGACACGGAAGGCTTTGCCACTTTCATTGGAAATTTGTTTTACATTTGGGCAAGATTAAAGAAGAAAATTTACATCAAGAACTTAGAATGACCTTCGACAATGAACTCTGTCTGAAAATAATCTAGTGAATAACCCGGAAGTTCATTCAGTTGTGAATGACCCGAAAAGTTATTTATTTTTTTGCATATAAATATGCTAGTTTCAGTTTTATTATTTTAGTATTTCTAATGAAGACGGTCACTGTATATGTGACCAAAAAATCTGGACTTTTGCACCTGTTTTTTCACTGTCTAAATAAATGGATTTATCCCCATTTGAAAGTTTATTTGTTCGTCTTAGAGCGGTAGTGTGGTCTAAGAAAACAACACCTAATTCAAAGGTGTTATGTCGAAAATCTGTCGTATATATGGGGAAATGAAACCAACCCAGTTAACATCTATAAACTCAACATTTGGTTTCCAATTACAAGACACAGAAGGCCTTGCCACTTTCATTGGAAATTTGTTTTACATTGGGGCAAGATTAAAGAAGAAAATTTACATCAAGAAGTTCGAATAAACTTTGAATGACCTTCGACAATGAACTTTCTCTGAAAATAATCTAGTGAATAATCCGGAAGTTCATTATGTTGTGAATGACCCGAAAAGTTATTATTTTTTGTATATAAATATGCTAGTTTCAGTTTTATTATTTTATTATTTCTACTGAAGACGGTCGCTGCATTTGTGACCGAAAAATCTGGACTTTTGTACCTGTTTTTCACTGTCTAAAGAAATGGATTTATCCCCATTTGAACGTTTATTTGTTCGTCTTAGAGCGGCAGTGTGGTCTAAGAAAACAACACCTAATTGATAGGTGTTATGTCGAAAATCTTTCGTATATATGGGGAAATGAGACCGACCCAGTATAGATCTATAAACTCAACATTTGGTCTCAATTAGAAGACACGGAAGGCTTTGCCACTTTCATCGGAAATTTGTTTTACATTGTTCGTCTTAGAACGGCAATTTGTTCGTCTTAGAACGGCAGTGTGGTCTTAGAAAACACCACCTAATTTAAGGGTGCTATGTCGACAATACGTCGTATATATGGGGAAAAGAGACCAACCCAGTAAACATCTATAAACTCAACATTTGGTTTGCAATTAGAAGACACAAAAGGCTTTGCCATTTTCATTGGAAATTTGTTTTACATCTGGGCAAGATTAAAGATGAAAATTTACATCAAGAACTTTGAATGAACTTTGTCAATGAAGTCTCTCTGAAAATAATCTAATGAATAATCTGGAAGTTCATTATGTTGTGAATGACCAAAAAGCTATTTATTTTTTTGTATATAAATATGTTAGTATCAATTTTATTATTTTAGTATTTCTACTGAGGACGGTCGCTGTATATGTGACCAAAATATCTGGACCTTTGTACCTATCTTTTCACTGTCTAAATAAATGGATTGTTCGTCCTAGAACAGCAGTGTGGTCTAAGAAAACAACACCTAATTTAAAGCTGTAATGTCGAAAATACATCGTTTATATGGGGAAATGAGACCAACCCAGTAAACATGTATACACTCAACATTTGGTTTGCAATTAGAAGACACGGGAGGCTTCGCCACTTTCATTGGAAATTTGTTTTGCATTTAGGCAAGATTAAAGAAGAAAATTTACATCAAGAACTTAGAATGAACTTTATCAATGAACTTTCTCTAAAAATAATCTAGTGAATAACCCGGAAGTTTATTGTGCTGTGAAAGACCCAAAAATTTATTTATTTTTTTGTATATAAATATTCTAGTTTCAATTTTATTATTTTGGTATTTCTACTGAAGACGGTCTCTGTATATGTGACCGAAATATCTGGACTTTTGTACCTGTTTTTTCACTGTCTAAATAAATGGATTTATTCCCATTTGATCGTTTATTTGTTCGTCTTAGAAGGGCAGTGTGATCTGAGAGAACAAAATCTAATTTGAAGGTGTTATGTCGAAAATACGTCGTATATATGGGGAAATGAGACCAACCCAGTTAACATATATAAACTCAACATTTGGTTTCCAATTACAAGACACAGAAGGCCTTGCCACTTTCATTGGAAATTTGTTTTACATTGGGGCAAGATTAAAGAAGAAAATTTACATCAAGAAGTTCGAATAAACTTGTAACGGGATCAAAATTCAGAAAAATCTCAAGATATCTCAAGGTGATATATGTAAAAATTTAACTGCTTAAACTATTAACCTAAAATTATGATCCCACAAAAGGAAGTTAATCAAGTAACGTCCACTCATGCAATTTACAAATAGCTATTAAAGATACAATGTATCCCAGCTGCAACAAACTTTGTAAAATATTTTCAATTGCAAACAATACAAATGTCTAATTGCAAACAATAAATCTTGAAGCAAAAAAGATAAGCTGTCACACAAGCATGAGATGAAGTTCAGTTTAATTAAATATTTCGCGACAGGTGGTCATTTATATAGTTCATTTTAGGAAATTGAGTCACCAAAATGTCAAGGGAGCGCCGGATCTATTAACGAAAAAATGGTTACAAGAGATACAGCGTATTAAATGCATTCGATTCGCTTTGTCTCAACGTAATAAATTACAAGTTGTCTTGAACTGGATGACAAGTTATTAGCAATAAGGAGTTCGAGAACGGTATTACTATGATGATGAGACAAAGTTCATCTCTATAAATTAGGAATAATCTTGAACTAAGTGACGTAATTAACACCAAGTAATACAAAGTAATACTTAGTTTGACAGGCAAAATTCCGAGAGGTCAAGCTGGTAGCCATAAAGTATAAGAAAGTCGAATCATATCCTTTTAATGGAATTATATATTTCTCGATCCAATAGGAGCACAGGTAAAATATTTCTAGTAACGCTTTAATGTAATCCTCGGCAAAACTTGGATTATAAAGTAGCAAGGATTTGCAGTTTGGAGTTAGTCTTATGGCAGTTTTTAACGAGTCTTATCACAGTTTTTAACCAAGTTTTTAACCAGTCTAGATGAGACTTGCGAGTAGTTTTGACCAGACTTATTTGAATTTTGAGTGCTCCTATTGTCAGCCTATAAACAATCTTTTAACAATATTATGAGAATCTGTTTTTT
>NC_142811.1:61247265-61353866 GCF_049724085.1 Artemia sp. Qi Xiang Cuo
GCTCGATGGGCCTTTGGGGACCGGAGGAGGACCTTTGGGGCACAGGGAGGGCCTTTGAGGGTCCGGGGGGACAGTTGGGGGTCTGGGTGGGCCTTTGGGGGCGCCGGTGTCCCTTTGGGAGCTTGGGGGGCTTTGAGGACCGGGGGCTTCCTTCGGGGTGGGGGTAGGAGGATCGGAACCCTTTGGGGTTGGGTTAGAGGACCTCACAACACTGTTCAAATGAAGCTTGTGTATTATAACGACCACACTCAAATTCTCTTCTAAAATCTCTTCAAAAATCATCTTTTAAAATGTCTCTAACAGTTTCGCCGAAATAGTTCCATAACCTGTCTAAAACAGTTTCGCCCAAATAATCCCTAAACGTAAATTCAGCGTGTTCCTTTGTTATTGACATCTCTGTGCTAACGCATTTCAAATTAATAGGAAACCTTCTCGCGCGCTAAAACAAGTCATCACTAAGATGTTTGTTGCCTAATTGTTTCCATGGCCTTTGGTTATTAATATCTTTTGGAGTTCGACCAAAAGAGTTGTTTCCGAGACATAGACATTAATGACTTGGATCTATTCCTGGAGAAATGTTTCTAGGCGGAAATTTTTAAAGTCTGATAGATGGTGTCATTGATTGATTGATCTGTCAAGAAAGGGAAATTAATTTGTTGTTTCTAAGGGGAATTATTGATTCACGATAGGTGAATTGAGGTCGACAGCACAGGTGTTCCAAATTCTGGGTTTTTGTTGTTGTAAGTGCACGCTCTCAGTGAATGTCAAGGTCGTTGTTGTTGTTGTGAAAAAGAGGTCATTGACCCCAATAAGTAATCAGTCTCCCTAGGGAGGCTATGCCCTTATTTGGTGCCCCGTCAGTATTCTATGCCCATTTAAGGAGCCCCGTCAGTCTTCTTTGCCCATATATGGACCATAAACCACGTGGGTCGTACCGGTGTTGTAAGTGCACGCTCTCAGTGAATGTCAAGGTCGATGTTGTTGTTGTTGACACACTTTGATTACGCAATCAAGTTCTCGGAAATTCACTTCCCCTTCGATTACGCAATCAATTTCTCGGAAATTCACTTCCCCCTCGAGTCCCAGATCAATAACATTGTTCCCGTTAGAATTCAATGCGCATGTGCAACCTTCACCCCGGAGTTATTACACATAGAAACATCAAATAAATCGACCTTGGAAAAAGAGGTCATTGACCCCATTACGTAATCATTCTCCCTAATGACTCTATGCCCATATTTGGTGCCCCGTCAGCATTAAAAATGCTGACAGAACCACGTGGTTCTGACACGATCAATAGGGTCACTTCTACTTGCATATTGTTTAATAAACTTATTCTTTTCAAAGCAAATTATCTACTCCCTGAGGGTCAGTTCGATTTTTCAGTGATTGAGTGACAAATCTTGGGAAACACTCTTGGAAGGGGATGTGGCGGACAGGGATATTAATTTCATGGTGTTAAATTTGAATGTGTATTTCTGACCCCCCCATATTACTAAGCTTAAGTGGATCAGTTTTTTTGGAAGTATAGACTCTCTACCAAGGTTATACCCAGGATTTTTTTTCGGGGCGGCGGGGTATTACACGAAAAAACCTATAAAAACGCATACAAAATTTGTTCATATCCATTTTTGTTACGTTTTTACGAGCCAAACAAATATTTCAGGAGGGGTTCAACCCCCCCCCCCCTCTGGGTAAGGCCTTGCTCTCTACTTAAAATATGTAGAGCTGCAATTGGGTCTACTCAAACTTCGTCATGTGAACCCCACAAACTGGATTGATTATGTTGTGGCTGAATCACAGGGACTGTCATGTTAATTGCATCTACTGATACAAATTGAGCATCCAGCTATAACAAGTTCATTTTTTTTCTATTTTACTCTCCAAATAGAGAAAATTGTCAGGGGATGTAGACATTTTTTTCAAACACGGATCAAGGTTTGCGGCAATCGTGAAGGTTGTGGCCTGACCCAGACATACAAACCTAGAGGGTATTTTATCGAGCAAAGCCTTCCAGGGCTCCTCAGCAACATTTAAGACTCACCCCGACTAAACGTAGTTTGACTTTGAGAGCAAGCTCAACTTATATACTTCTCAACTTATAGATACAGATATGCATGCTATGTATCAGTATGTATGAGTCGATGGATTAAAAACCCTACTCTTATTCTTCACGGCCATTTGCCAAATAATTTTGTATATTAATACTATTAATAATAATTTACAGCAGCGCGAAACTGCCCGAGGCCATTACTTCTAGGCACGCTGCTCTTCCATTGCGATATATTCAAAGACTCCTAATCTACAACCCCCCAAAAAGTTCCAATTTTCCTTAAATCTTTCTTTACGGCATCCTCCACCACACTCAGGGACGACCATCTTCTTGACTTTCGCCCAAGGACGATGACGACAAGGACAATCTTTGTTAATCTTTCATCCTTTACTCTTAGTTATCTCAACCTTTCTCCTATAGCCCTAGAAAGCGGGATTGAAACACATTTTTTGTCCAGCTTACTGTTCCAATATTCTAATCCTGGTTCACATACATAATTGTATTAGCATAGTATGTGAATATAGTATATGTATATAGTATATGTATATTAAAATGACAATACATATTCATTTGTATTTTTTTCAGTAAAGTGCAAATTATGTTTGGCCTTGGGAAAGCATAGGGGTTTTGAGCCCAACTTATGTTAATTTCGGCTCGTTTTCAGTTTGACTTGGTTATTTATTGTAATTACTGTTCGTTTTGGGTTTCATTTATTTATCGATGCTGATTTGTGGTAATTTCACGCTTGGTAGATTATTTGATTTCATTTTTGCTAATATTTTGTTTAATGGAGTTCTTTACTTTTCTTCGAAAAACTTATTTTATGAAAAAAGTTTTTTTTAAATCAATTTCTGTTCGTTTTATATTGGCACAGTCTTTTCAGGGAAAAAGAAAATAATACTTCAAATCTTTTCATTTTTTAAGACTTTATAGTTTGGCCTGCTATTTCTATGCTGGAGAAAAATTTTAAGCAATTCTTAACAACATACACCCTTTTAAAAATATGGACACAAATAGTAGTGTTTAATTTAGTTTCATACCTCCTCTAATTGCCCTGAAATGGAAAACTTGATAAACAGAAAAAAATGTGTTTACTTTCTTTGGTAGCTTGGATACACTTACGCTATTTTGATTTCGTTAAATTTTAAGATCAGAAGTAGCCCCGAAAGTTTGAACATAATACCCTCAGTTGTTCTTGGGATAATTCTGAGATACCTTATTGGGAATTAGCATAAACACAGCGCATTTTGATTTAATCTTACGGCAACATTTAGTATTTAAACATAGTGGGCAAATGGGAGGGTGGGTGTGGGATTAGTTGCCCTCCAATCACTTTCGACTATTAAAAAGGGCATCAATCATTTCTATTTTCAATTGAATGAGGCCTTTTCGAATTTCCTACGAAAACTCCTTCGATACGAAGTGCCCTGGTCTAAACAAAAAAAATAATACATTGTACCCACATCGATCTTTACTATAAATATGTCAAGTCTTCCAATCACTGTTGAGAATTAAATATGGCACTAGCCCTTTCGATTTCAAATCGAATGAGCCCTTTTTGAGTTTCTACGACAACGCTTTATATAAACACCTTATATGCCCCCAGGGAATAAATTACAATCCTTACCATAAGGGCTGTTAGGGTGGTTGTCATCCTCTAAGACCAAATTTCTAGAACTTTCAACTACGTTAGACAAACTGGCAATCTCAAAATTTTGATTGGATGTGTCTGGGGAAATGATGGGCGTGAGAGGGGTGTTAGTCGCTCTCCAATCAATTTTAACTATTAAAAAAAGGACTAGCCCTTTCAATTTTCAATTAAATGAGCCCTTTTGAAGTTTCTACGACAACGCTTTCAATAAAAACCTTATATGCCCCCAGGACATTTGCCCTGGGGGCTTTGCCATCCTCATATATATAATTTCCAGAACTTTCAACTACGTTGAACAAAATGGCTATATCTAAACTTTGATTGAATGTTTTTGGGGAAATCGTGGGCGTGAGAGGGGGGTTAATTACTCTCCACTCACTTTCGACTATTAAAAAGGACAATTTCAATTTTCAACCAAATGAGCCCTTTTTTAAATTTCTAAAATAACTTTCTATATGAACCTTATATACCCCCAGGGCAAAACTTACAACCCTTGCACTGAGGACTCTGAGGGGGGTTATTATCCTAAAAGACCTAATTTCGAGAACTTTCAACAACGCTGAACAAAATGGATATCTCAAATTTTGATTGGAACTCTTTAGGAAAATGATGGGCGTGAGAGGAGGGTTAGTTGCCCGTCAATCAGTTTCGACCATTAAAAAGGGCACTAGCCCTTTTAATTTCCAATTGAATGAGCCCTTTTTGAAGATTCTACAACATCGCTTTGTATAAAAACCTTATATGCCCCCAGGGCAGAACTTACAACCCTTGCCCTGAGGGATGTGGGAGGAAGGGGTTGTCATCCTTAAAAACCTATTTCCAAACCTTTCAACTACGTTGAATAAAATGTTTATCCAAAAATATTGATTGGATGTGTTTGGAGAAAAGATGGGTGTGAAAAGAGAGTTAGTTACCCTCAAATCACTTTCGACAATTAAAATTGACAATAGCCCTTTGAATTTCTAATTGAATGAGCCCTTTTTAAGTTTCTCTATGATGATGTCAATATAGTTTTTATATACTCCTCGGGCATAACTTATAGCCCTTGCCCTGAAGACTTTAGGGGGAGTGTCCTGCTCAAAGGTATAATTTCCTGAACTTTAAACTGCGTGGAACAAAATGGTTATCTCAAAATTTGGACTGGATGTGTTTTGGGAAATGGTGGGCGTGGAAGGGGTGTTAGTTGCGTTCTAATCATTTTCGACTATTAAAAAGGGCATTAGCCATTTCCATTTCCAATCGAATGAGCCCTTTTCGAAGTTCCTACGACAATACATTCTATAAGAACCTTGTATGCCCCAGGACATAACTTACAACCCTTGCCCTGAGGGCTGGTGGGGGGTTGTCATCCTCAAAGACCTAATATACAGAATTTTCAACTACGTTGAACAAAATACCTATCATAAAATTTTGATTGGATGTGTTTGGGGAAAAGGTGGGTGTGAGAGGGGGGTTATCTGCCCTCCAATCGCTTTCGACTATTAAAAAGGGCACTAGCCCTTTGAATATCCAATCGAATGAACCTTTTTTAAAGTTTCTACGACAACGCTTTCTATAAAAACCTTATAAGCCCCCAGGGCATAAATTAAAACCCTTGCCCTAGGCCCTTTTCGAAGTTTCTACGACAACTTCTTCGATACAAAGTGCCCTGGTCTAAAAGAAAAAATCATAAATAATACTTTGTGCCAACATCGTTCATATATGCCCCTAGGGCATAACTTAAAGCCCTTGCCCTAGGGTTGTGGTGGAGTACCCTCCTCAAAAACATATTTTCTATCTGGAAATCAACTACGCTGAACAAAATGGCTATCTCAAGATTTTGATTGGGTGTGTTTGGGGGAAGGGTGGGTATAGATGGGGTGTCTGTTGCACTCAAATCCCTCTTGACTATTAAAGAGGACACAAACCAGTCTAATTTTCAATCGAATTAGCCATTTTCGAAGTTTCTAAGACAACTCCTTTGATAGGAAGTGCCCTGGTATGAAAGATAACAAACAACCAAAAAAAATACATGGTGCCGACATCGTTCTTTACTTAGGCAGTGCGATTGCGCTGCCTATGATACTACCTAGGTAAGTGAAGTCTGATTGACGTTCTCACTACCCGGCATCGACTTCACATATCCCTAGTCCTAGCAATTTAATTTTGCTACTATAAATTTCCATATCTATTCTTGCGCTTCCAACTCCCGAAACATTAAAAAAATCATTCATTTTGCTAAAAATTTTATCTAGAATGCTCAAACAATCAGCACAATTTAAGTCTAAGAGGGTTTTACTTCCCCTATTGGTTCCACGCTCTCCCGTTGATTTGCCGTGCTCATAGAACGAAGCTCATCAAAAGTATCCATATAAATAGAGATAGAACAGAAACCTGTTTAACTCCTGATTTAATAAGGAAATAATAAGTAACCCCATTTCCTGCCATAACTGCAGCAATGCTTTTGTCGTACATAGCCCTAATCACTGTAATGTGTTTAATTGTTACACTATACAGGAATAAGTTCTTCGCTAAAGCATCTTCATTGGCTGAATCAAACGTTTGTCGTATATATATATATATATATATATATATATATATATATATATATATATATATATATATATATATATATATATATATATATATATATATATATATATATATATATATATATATATATATATATATATATATATATATATATATATATATATATATATATATATATATATATATATATATACCTTTTGACACCAAGTCCATCTTGTGTATTTACAAAATATTTTTGCGTAAGATGAATTTTGAATTATTGCTTCTAAGCAAGATTGGTAATAATGCACATCAAAATATAGATCAATACTTCGATATTCTCAAAAACGTTATCACATTGACGGCAGGCCACCCCCAAGGTTTTTTTGGAACCCTCATTTGTTTTTGTTTGTATTTAAAAATTTTTTTGCCAATTTGATCAAGTATTGACGTCCTTGTAACAGTAAGTAAAGTAAGTATGACGGCACTAGACCCTTAAGGTCCAAACCGAGGGTACTGATCTCCGTTTCATGGCCCTTCTGCCAGGAAGTGGAATGGAGGGCTGGGGGCCAGCCATCCTGTGCCTTCTCACAACCCTCCTGCTTACCTTCCCCAGATTTATTCAGGTGCCCATTTAGAGCTGGGTCGACTCTGGCTAAGCTTAAAGAGTCACACCACTGACCCGCGTCCCAAACCAAATAACTGACCACACCATGAATCGAACCAGTGCCCCTTGGATAAAGAATTCTCAACCCAGCGCACGTCCACTTAGCCAGGATGGCTCCTTGTAGCAGGTTTTAGGTTTAAGGTAAAATCCGGGGCTCTTAAGCTTTGGGTGACTCCAAAGACCAATGAAGTTAAACTTTCCCTTTAAGAAGTAAATAATGTTAAAATTAAAGCCCTGTTGAAGGGATGAAAGGAATATTGTCAACACAGTAACTTGCCCATTATCCAAAGGTGTTACGGCCAAAAGATCCATTTTTGACATAAAACTGCATTTTCGTAAAACTGCATTTGCACAAGATGATACTATACTTAAAAGGGTGTCTAGGGTAACAGCTGTGTTGGCCTGAGGGGGCTTGTCGCTGCAGTGAGTTAATGGTAGAATTAATCATTATCATAAATTGTAATAATATAATCGGGAAGTAATTTGTTATGCGGCAGGGAGCAACTGCCCCCTCCATACCCAAGTTTGCCGCCCCAGCTGAAATTCAGTTTCTGCAAAAAATATGGTCATAACTAAGATAAGCCTGCACAATTGAAATCTCCAGAGAAACAGGTCAGCTTTCTTTAGTATATCTTTGCCTGTATGGTAATAATTAGACCATTTTTCTGTTTTCGTCGTCATTTTCACTTGATTTGGGAAAAATGACTCCAACTTTGCCTCCCCCCAGGATTTTTACGAAATTACGCCACTGAATATAATCATTAATAATAATACATAGTTATTAGATTAATCTGCTGATTAAAACTTAATTTGGAATTTATATAAAAAGTTTAATAAAGAAACAAAACTGAGAAAATGGTGACTGACATTAACCAAAACCGAGTGTACAATTTTTAACAAAGAAATAAATTAAATCAATATCTTCCAACTAACACGTCAATTATTCATGTAAATATCCTTTTGGGTTCATGGTTTGCCATCTCCAGTAGTCACGACCTGAAAAGGGCGTAAATGATTAACTCATTAATCACTTTTATCAGAATATAGTAATAAAATCGGTCTGACGTCTGTCTAACGCTCATGGCAAGCAAAGAGCGATTATTATCAATCGAGACCAATTTAAAAAAAAAAAAATTAACTTGGCAATCTACAACGCCCTTTAATAAATACCAAAAGGAAAAAAAATATATTTCAAAATTACGTCTTCGCTTTCTTTTTTTTCATACTACTGGAATAAATTGCAAATTTTAAAGGCTTCAAATGAACATCCTTCCTAAAGTCTTGTTTTAATGTTGCTCCTACATTTTCCTAGTTTATTCTCTGTTTTCTCTCTTTTCTTACTTTTCTTTAGTTTCTTTTCTTAGTTTACTCTCTCTTAATTTTAATATGCGACAAATCACAAAGGACAGAAAAGCTTTCGTTTATTCTAGCATTGCGATTCATACTTCGTGTTAACAATATCTTGCTTAGAGAAACTAATACCCACACTACCCTACCTCCATCTCTAATATCCATCAGTTACGGATTTATGTGTCAATGAATGAAAACCAAAATATGAAACTAGCGCCTAAGCATAAGAAGAAGGACTTGATACCCCTCCCCCGAAATGTTAATTTTCTCCGAATTTCTGGACACTTTCTATTCAAATTATAAAAGATATTTTCTAGCATTTCGGTTCTCTTCTGCGTGCAGTGGCGGATCCAGGGAAAGGGGGACGAGGGGGGGGCGCCCCTCTAACGTCTTCTTAAGTAGTGTAATTTGCTTATTTAACGCATGGTTGCGTTAATTAAACTTGCTCCTAACGCAAGTTTGTCGGATCAACCTATTTTTGCCCCCCTTCCCCTAAAAAAAAACTCCTGGATCCGCCCCTGTCTGCGTGCCTACCTGCTTGGGACTTACCAAATACAAAAAAAAATAAAAACAAAAATTCAAAGAGTCAATTCACATACACAAAGGTGACTAGATATAATAAGAAAAAAACAAAATATGTTTAAAAACTCGATTACGAATGAACTCTGTCCAAGGCTTTTAGACACAGATAATGATCAGTGAATTTGACATATTTTGTTTAATGCTTTTGTCTTTAAAACACCGACTAAAATCGGGTTCTTAGGAATACATAGCACTCAAGGCCACCTCCAGGGGGGCTGTGTTGTTGAACCCCCCCTACCAAAATGATTGTCCGACTTGCAAAAACGTAACAAAATGCACATAAACAAATCTTGATACTTTTTTTTTAAGTTTTTTGTGTAAACCCTGCTCACCCCGAAACAAATAACCCCCCACCAAAACAAAATCCTGGATACAGCCCTGACATCACTATTGCTCTAATTTCCTACTTTTTTACTACCACTGAGACCTTGCTCCTCTACTGGTTTCAACATAAAATGAAACTGTTTGAAAAGTAGTCACCGACAAACTTCACCGATTCTCTTCTACAATTTCGACACTCTTTAACTGTATCTTTAAGATAGGTAAACTTTAATTCCGCCAGGATTATTAAGGGTAAGCATAAGGTCCAGAAGAGGAGCAGAAGAAGGGCAAATTGTCATCCTATTCCACCATTTCTTCGAAGCAATTGGTCTTTTTCTTATTGGGGATAGGAAGCGCATATTTCTTTATTGGACGCTGGCAGCAGAGCCTCTAAAGCAACCACTGTAATAAAGAAACAATCCTGCTATACATTATATCTGTTAGAGAAGAAATAACACCCCCCTTTCGTTCCGTTAATCTCCTTTCCCCATTTGGCTGTCTGCATAATTTTGGTAAATATTAAAGAAATTATAGTCCAAGAAGTGATTATTCACAATGATGTCATCATGTGATTTGAAGGCGAGGAAAACTTACACATGTCCTTAGCGTCAAATCTTGGCTTCCAGCCAAGTTCAGTTTCAGAATCGCTGGCATCACAGTAGAGAGCATCCACGTCTCCTTCCCTTCTTGGCAGTATGACGTGAGGAATTTTCACATTGTTGACTTCCTCGAATGCATTTTTCAGCTCTAAAACACTGAGGCCTTTACCAATACCGAGGTTGTATGGCTGGAAAATAAACATATCTAAAAAAATTTTCTCTTGTGCTGAGCTTTATTATGCTTTTTAAAAATAGTAGTGAAGGGCAAAACATTTCCGCCATAAAAAAGCCAATCAGGGTATTACCACCGCCGACAATCATAGCTGTGAAGGAGCATTTACAAACATCTCAAGACTCCCAGGGTAATCCCAAGTCTTGAAAGAAATGTTAAGAATGTAAAGCATAATGATATGCATACTTAATATATCAAGCTCTTTGGAAAGGTCCCAAAGAATGGCAGCCACCCAAGAGTTACCCGAGAACTTGCAGTGCCGGTTCATGAGCCATCGAAGTGACCCCCCCCCCTCAAAATAAGAGAAGAAAACAGAAAATGATTTATTAACGAATTTGTTTCATAAGTACCAGAGGGGTGAGAGTCGTGGGCAGAGGGATAGTAGCTACAACTTGAGACAGATCGAAAGGAATCCCGTTTTTTTTTCTCTAGAGCCACTTCATATGGAAGGGATGATCGTAGAAACTTCAAAGGGGGCTCAATCGATTGCAAATTGAAAGTTCTAGTGCTCTTTACGAAAGTTAACAGAAATTAGAGGGCAACAAGACCCCTCTCATTTCTTTTTCAGCTTTCCTTCCTCCGAAGACATCTGGTCAAAATTGTGATATAGCCATTTTTTCAAAATAGTCTAAAGTTCATATAACTGGGCTCCTGGGGATGCCTTGACCTCTCTACAACACCTGAGGCAAGGTCTGTAAATTATGCAAGTTGCCTATTGTTTCAATGTAGGTTTGACTTTATGGGAAAGGAAGCATATTTAATCCTAGGTCTACAAAAAGATTTAAGGTAGTAAGGTGAAACTTTCAGGAGATGTTGAGCAAAATTGAAAAACACTATGTGCAGGCTAATTGTCAAAAGGGCGTATCAGCAATATCTTAGGAGCGGCTAAGGGTATTGAATTATAACTTTCGGGCGTTTTAAGTAGAATGATGAAATATAACCGGAGAGCAACCAGCCATTCCTCACCCGTTTGAGATTCCCCCTCAACACGAAAAAACATTTTCAGGTCCAATAGCTCTACCTCCAGGGATGACAGAACCGCTCCCCCCTGTGGCAATGGAGCAAGGGTCATGAATTATGCAACTTGCCCATTGTTTACACATAGGATTAAGGTTTATTACTATAAACCTTATAAATTACTAAATTACTAAGTATAAATTACTAAAAAATAGACCTTAGAACTCCCTGACGCAGAAGAAAATAAAGAGAAAGAGTAATTGTGTCTGGGGGAGTTGTTAAATAGTAGGGGGATGGTCTGAGCTCCGTTTTCAGTTATCTATGTTACATGCCGCCTTTAAACTCGATAGTATTATCTTTAAGTCTGTCTTTTTTTGTATGCTGGAGAAGGTCAGGACAGGGTGGGGTCTCTTTGGGGGGAGGAGGATAAGTAGGAGTATTTTTGCCTAAGCAAGTAATTCACTTAAGAATTATTTACGAGGCTCGATGGTTTTAAGTTAAGTTTAAACGCAGTAGGTTTCTGGTTCTATCCTGCAATGAACCAATTTCAGGTTTTATATAATTCTGCTTTTGTAACAAGAAACAGTGATAATCCGAAAGCGGCTCAAGGAAAAACACGGGGAAACTTGTTTACATTGGGAGAGTAGTTAATATGGCTATACAGGTGAGTTAATTGGGTCAGGGGCAGAAGACAGTTGATTACCCATCTGGATTTTCCGCTCCTCTCCCTAGATTTTCAAACTACCTGTTTGGTATTTTCATTGAAAAATAAACTTCTTTTGGTATATTATTGCAATAACAACAACAAAACCCGCCCCTTAGATTTTAAGAAACATATTCAGGCCCCCCCCTCCCCCCGTATATTTTCGTGGACTGATGCCACCGGAGAGATACAAAAAGTACTAGAAATTAAAGAGATAATACTAAAAGTATACGATAAAGCACTGCAAATATTCCTGAACAAAATCTGTAGTTTTAGCTTTTTTAGCATAATCTGACTCCCATGTCATTTTAAGTTACGCAGGCATAATATAGATAATAATAGCAAAAGTTGGACTTACCTTGAATTTCAAGTATTCACTTTCAATTTTTTTCAGTGCCGCTAAATGTCCAGAACACAAGTCCATTATATGAATATAGTCGCGAACACCTTGAATAATGAGTTCAAGTTCAATGGTTTATTAACAAATAGTAACTCAAATCTAACATAATAAAAATACGGACACCGAGAACCACAATATTTCCTTTGAAACAGAATATGCAGAGTGGACCCTGCTCCTTCTCTTAGAATCAACCTTGCCTCCCTCTTTTCAAATTATTAGTAAATAATTTATACCTCCTTGCTGCTAGCCTCAAACCATCCCATTGAAAAGAGAGAAAAAATAGATTTACAAACCAATTCATTCTGAAAATATTGTGAAAGGGTAAAACTATTGTGAAAACAGTGAAAGGGTAAAACTATTATTTCAATACTATAAAGCAATAAATTATAAAATAATGAAAGACCAAAAAAAGAAAGAAAAAGAAAGATTATCGATCAGCAAAATCCATGCCCCCCTCCCTGTCTAAAGGTAAAAGGAAGGTAAAGGGTACGGCACTAGATCCTTTAAGTACTAACCAGCGGTGCTGATCTCCGTTTCAATGCCCTTCAGCCAGGAAGGGCAATGGGGGGTTACACTTCCCCCAATATCTGGGAGCGATTAAAGCATAAACCAGCTTATGCAACTATTTATGATTTTTTTCATTCGGTTTTTGGTTTATGTCCCAGTTTGGAATAAACAAGAAGTATTAAAAAGCCATTGAACCAAATAAGACATACAAAAAGGGATTTGACCAACTATCAAAGCGCAATGAAGGGGAATGGGATGGACTGTTTGTCAATTTTCCAAGTATGTTTGGTCTAAAAAAAAGGGGGAAACGGATTTTGTAAAAAAAAGTGAACCTATAAATTCCTTGGACACCAAATAAGATAAAGAATAAAGGATTTTTTTTTCTTTAGGAGAGAGGAAAATAAGCACAAAAAAAACTTAACGAAAAAAAATAGTAAAAAGTAAAAAGTTCGATAAAATTAAAAAAAGGCGTGTAAAATTAAACGAAGAAACAATAAAACAATATACTAATGCCAAGATGAGACTTACTAGCTGTAGCTCAAGAAAAACTCAATATAGACCCAAACCTATATTTGTCTGAACGTGAATAAAGTTTCAACAATTGCCACCATTTACGATGCTTTAGAATCAATTTTTGTCTGAAATTCTAGTCAAACAGTTCGTCGTGACGAACTACAAGTAAGGAGCAACTCGGGCTAATAATAAATTCAAATTCATTTAATTTAAAAACAAGACATAGCTCTCGTGGGCAAAGCCCAAATATGATATAGCAAAATAAAGTTGTCTCATAAAACTTCGTCAGGATAAATAAACTAAAGGATAAAAACACTTGAGATTGAGAATAAAATTATCTGATAAAACTTCGTCAGGATAAAATAAACTAAACAATAAAAACACTAGAGATCATTGTAATATTTCACAAAGCTTGGCACAAAGCTTTTACTGTAGCGAATGGTGTTACAGTGGACTAAGGTTAGTTTCGGAACTATCTCAGCCACTTCCCTTGGGGGGGGGGGCAATATCTTATAGGGACAAAAGGCGGGGAAGGAATGATCGGTAGATGGGATGTTGAAGGAGGGGGGAGCCAAATCTTTGGCATAATTTTTCTCGGTGGGAAGAAAGGGATTCAAGTTTGAATTCTTTGAGGTAAAAGGAGTAAAGCAGAGGGGAACCGCCATAAATGATTTGCAGTGATCTTTTCTGGACTCGTTCTAATTTATCAGTTTCATCCTGGGTAAGGGCAAAGTGCCAAACCGGACAAGCATATTCAACTAAAGGGCAGATGAAAGTGTAAAATATTCGTTTCAGCTTGTCCTTAAGAACTCGAAATTTTTTGAATGTTTTTAGCATTTAGATTGCGCCGTTAGCTTTTTTTACAATTGTCTTTGTATTCTCCCGCCATGAGAGGTCAGAAGAAATCACCACACCAAGTAAAGTTATTTTATGGCTTATTAGTTCGGAAGCGATAGGAGGTTCGAAAGACGGTTGAGTATTCTGAAGAAAAGACGCGACCGAGAATTTGTCTTTATTCACGACCAGGTTTAATTCAGCCGCCTCTGAGGTAACTTGGTCGATGAAACCAGCAGCATTGCTCTTCGAATCCTTCGATACGATTTCCGTTAATGACAAGTCGTCAACGTATTTCCATCTGTCCTCCAGCTCTGCAGCAATTTCATTTATCATGAGGAGGAAGCCCAGCGGCCCGATCACAGGTCCTTGTGGAATTGCACAAAAAACTGGCAGAGAAGTGGAAAATTGGTCTTTATACTTCACAGTTTGCTCTCTATTTGTTAAGAAGCTCTTGATGATTTAAATAATAAAGCTGGGTATATTTTTTTCCGCCATTTTTTTCTAAAAGGATTTTGTGATCAACAAGGTCAAATGCTTTTCTGAAATCAATTGCAATTAAATTTATCCATTTTCCAGGTTCATCCAGGTGTTTTAAAATAAAATCAATTAAATTAAATAGGTAATGAATTGTCGAACACTTAGGGATGTTACCAAATTGCTTTCGATCAGTTACTTTCAAAAGATATTTTTTCAGCCATGCGGCAACAAAGCTTTCGTATATTCCGCTAAACACTGACGTAACTGTGATCGGCCGGACACCCGAGAAATCATTAGCTGCTCCTTTCTTTGGAATGGGGGTAATAAACCCTTTCTTCCATTTATTTGGAAAATATCCTGTTTTTGTTATATTATTGAAAATTATCTGAAGGGGAAATGATAATTCTTTAGCAAATGCTATGATGAGAGCAACAGGAATGTCAAAAGGGGCAACGGAAGTTCTTTTTAACGAAGAGAGCTTACGGATTATACTTGCCGATGAAATATGAGCTATTAAATTATCATCTGAAGGAGTAGTTAAATTTACTGGAGGATCCTCGGGTGGAAGAGGGGGGCATAACTGCACAATTGAAGCAAAATGGGCATTTAAATCATTCGCAGTTTTCTCTAGAGGCTCCTCCTTAATGAAGTCAACTGGTTGAGAACTTTTACCAGTCAGACTCTTTATTTTACTGAAAAACTGAGAAGGCTTGGACTCCAAAAGATGGTCAACTTCATTTTCATAGTAATTTGCTTGTGCCTTTTTTATTTTCCATTTTATTTGGTTTGCCAACTGTTTTGCTTGGTTCTCTTGACATTTTCGTATTGGGTGCAATTTATGTTTTATCAGTTGCTTTATTTTTGAATTTACGTATGGTGTATCACTAGAACATAATTTAGTCTTATGTTCGGGAAAGCACTCGAAAAATTTTGAATTTACCTTATTATGGAATTCTTTTACTTGGGAATCCAAGTCTTTAGTTGAGGAGACCGCAACCCAGTTTTCTCCTGTTATCCAGTCACCGAATTGCAGCGGACCATGGTCAGTGATCGGCCTTGAAGTAACTTCGGCTACTGAATATATAATTTTTACTTTTTCCAAGGGGTTCCACTGTAACATATAATGATAACTTCCACCAAGTGGTGCTAGTTTACTTGGATTCTGGTAATATTCCGAAAAATTTGTCAGGATTACATCCAGAGAAGTATTCTCTTTAGTTGTTGGGAAATTGACTAGAGTTTTAAGGTTAAGTGACCTGGCCAGCGATTTGCTATCGCATTCGTTAGCATCTCCTAGCATTACTACTCCAAAATATGGGTGAGTTCTCTGGACGTAATCTGTCGACTCCTGCAGCTTATCCCAAAAAGCTTTTCTGGCTGCAGCTGGCTGACCAGGTTAATAATAGAAAACGCACACTACTACAGCAGAGAGCGGCCTAGGGAGTCGCTTACGTTGGGCTTTCACCCAAATAATTTAATAATTATCTTCAAGAAAAGGTATATTGAAAAGCTGAGGTTTAAAATCTTGGTGCAAGAGTGTCATAACTCATCCTCTTTTTTTCCCAAGAGGATGGTCATCAGGCCGAAGTCTAATAAAAGAAGAAAAGTTAGAAACCCTCAATAAATTAAGATCTTGCCGGTGGACCTCGGAAACACACATAACGGAAGAGCCAAGCATCTGAGACGTGGTCTGAAGTTTTCTAGATTTAAATTTCGGCGTTGCTGTAAAGGAAAGAAGGAAATAAGTAACGTTTTTCGTGAAACTCCCGGGAAAAACATTTATTTTGGAATTTCTTCCCCCTATCGCGACTGGAGCAGCAACAGGATTATTTAAACTGAAGTCACCAACAATTTTTTCCTTCTGCAGGGGAAAGGGGTAAAGAGGAGGGAGAATAGAATAGGGACGGGGCTGGTTGTTGATGAAAATGGATTGGTAGGGGGGGCGGCGGGAGGAGGTCTAAGAGGCTCTGCTGTTGGCCCCCTCGTCTCGACAAGTTTTTGACACCGGCTCGGGTCTAGGATTATTGCTTGAAGCATTGCTTCCATAAACATTCTGGCTATGGTTTGGCATACTATAATCGAATAATGGATCACGGTTAAAATGATTAAAATGCGGCAAACGGTCAAAATACTTAAAAGGCACCGAACGATTAATGCGACATTTTAAATTACTAACACTATGAGCAAAACTGCACAACTTGTTGCCACAAGCCATCATAGGGCAAAGATTGACATGATCGAAATTCCAATTTGTTGCTTTGCAATTTTTCAGTCTATATTTTCGGCATATATGTAGAAATTTACAATTCTTTTTTTTGTTGCAGGAACCTCCTTCGAAATATTTGCACACCTTATTTACACGGGAATTCTCTGGTTGATTTGGTTGTTTCTTCTTATCATAAACGTTTTTGCTTTCATGAATAAACGGACACTGTTCACCAATTTTGCATGTACCAGTAGATATAAAAAAGAAACACTTTTTCTTAGTTTCTTGTCTTTCAGTGATTCCTAGTCCTTCAGCAATTTTAACCACAACGTCACAACTTTTTTCAAATAGTTGTAAATTCAGAGCGTCGATTTCAGGCTTTAGAATCATTTTTTTCTTCCATACTGTGAGTCTTTTTTTCAAGTTGCAGGAATTAAATTGTCTTTTGAAAGGCAACTCTCACAACTTTTGGGACAATTTTGAGGGGATGGGTTCTCCAAAGGCGGGGAAAACATATTCTTGGGGTTAACGACAGCGTATGCAGGAGTATCAGCCTCAGGGTGCTCAATTACAACAGCCATAACACATGAGCTCTATTTCCAGTTGGGTTTTCTTGCCGCCATACTGGTGTGGTTCCAGCACAGGAGGGATGGAACCATAGAAGGCACACTGAATCGTCACACCTTTCCCACATGGCCTCTCACATCCAGGGCAAATATAAGTAGCTCTGGTTCGTTTCATATTCGTATTGAATTTTACTGGTAATACAACTAGTTAATGTCAACTATGTCAACAATGTTACAATGTTGACATGTTAAGTATGTCAACGTCAACAATGTTAATGACAACTAGTTAATTTCCAAAGTCAATTTCCTTCCAAAATAATTGGCTGTCAAATAATTCAAGTTCCGATTCTGAAACTATTTTCAATGAAAAATCCGTAGGGTAATAAAATAACTAAATAATAAGTTATCCAGGTTCAAAAATGTTGATTATGATAAGTTCGTAGGGTATCACAATTGAGTCTTACTATATAATGAGGTTATATCCAGACTTGATTATGATAAGTCCGTAGGGAATCAAAATTGAGTCTTACTGTATAATGAGATTATATCCAAACTATATCCAACAGAGGTGTTTACAGTATGAACTCCCAAACAAGACTGAACCAAAACTCTAAAAAAGCCATGCTGATTCTAAATGTAAAAAATTCACATTTTTAAAGTTACTCATCAAAAGCTACAAGCATGAAAAAAACATACCTGATTTTCAAAAAAAAGAAAGAGAAGGAAAACACCCTGAAAAAGCCAATTGGTATTGGTGAAAATTATACCATATAATTTGACATACCAGAGAACCCTATTGTAGAGCTCCCATCTACAAAAATGTGAATTTTTATTTTTGTTCAAGCCTCTCATTTCAACGAAATGTAAGTAAGGAGCGACTTGACCCAATAGCAACCGAAACTCTAAAAAAAGGAACTTTGAAAATATTTTTTATAACAATTAACCGACTTGATAAATAGGGATGTCCTCCATGTATGCCTGCAGGGGGCGACGCTTCGGGAAGATTATTAGAATAGTACCAGTTAAACTTGGTTGAAACAATGCTTCTGGTAACACGTACCCCCCCCCCCCCCTCCTCCAACAAATTTCCAGGTGAAACTCATGATGTCTTAAAACTATGGCTTTAAACTATGGAAATGATAATCCTAAAAATAATTTTTGATTTTCCCATTCTCCTTATAAATATTTGAGGAGTGCATTTTTTTCAGGGACGAAAGTATTCTTGAAAGATTGATATCCCAGAATTAAAGTTAAACGTAAAAATAACAGGATCTGAGGGAGGGTACAGTAGCCCTCCTTCGCATTTAAGGGAGCTTTGGGTCAAACGGCTCACAGTAACAAACTGTAAGCAAAGAGCAACCCTTGTCAATAAAAACTGAAACTCTAAGAATTTCGACTGCAACATATGTGACAACAAATCCATCGTTCACTCTGACTGGGAATATGCAAAACGTTGTAGTTTCAAAGTTGCTCATGAAAAGCAATAAGCCCACTAAAATTTGTATAATTTTGGTTACAGGAACTAAATTCCCCTGAAAAGGGGTGCCATCTTGATGGAAACTACGCAATGAAAGTCAGCAATTGTGATAGATCTAAAGCCACTATCTTCAAAATGTGAAGATTTCCCTTTATCATATTAGATTTAACGGTTTTAATACTGCGGATTGAACTTTGGAGACTGAAAATCAAGTATTTTGCAGTAGGCATCAAGACATGGCAAATTGTAGAAAAAGCCAAGACCGCGTAATTGAGAGGTAAATCCGGGATAGGCCTTTTTTTGGATTGTATAAAAACGATGTTAGCTCTGACCGAAACCAACTGCAGACCGAAAAAAAAAAAGAGCTGAGTTTTATATTGCCGGTTAAAGGAGTTTGTACATTTGGTAGTAGTATGAGAATGGGTCTCTAAGAAGATTTTTCCTTCAATTTAAGATTGCTTACGGTGCATATTTTCCAAAATTAAGATGTGGCGAAGAAGGTCTCTAAGAAGATTTTTCCTTCAATTTAAGATTGCTTACGGTGCATATTTTCCAAAATTAAGATGTGGCGAAGAAGGTCTCTAAGAAGATTTTTCCTTCAATTTAAGATTGCTTACGGTGCATATTTTCCAAAATTAAGATGTGGCGAAGAAGGTCTCTAAGAAGATTTTTCCTTCAATTTAAGATTGCTTACGGTGCATATTTTCCAAAATTAAGATGTGGCGAAGAAGGTCTCTAAGAAGATTTTTCCTTCAATTTAAGATTGCTTACGGTGCATATTTTCCAAAATTAAGATGTGGCGAAGAAGGTCTCTAAGAATATATTTTTCCTTCAATTTATGATTGCTTACGGTGCATATTTTCCAAAATTAAGATGTGGCGAAACAAATAGTGTTTCTTTCTTTGTTAGTTTGTATGGGTTAATTTTGTTTTAACTTTTCTTTAATATTATTCACATACTTTTTAGGCTTATTTGGCAATGTGTGCTTGATTTATTTAGCTACAGTAGTTTTTACATGTGCACAATCGACTTTATTTACTCTTTCTTTTACTTCTTGTCTCTCTTAAAAAGTGATTATTTTTTTCTATCCCTCATTTTTTTGTTTACTTTTCCTTATGTAGAAAGGGCTAAAGAGGGCTAAAAAGCGTAACGAGCTTAACATGAATCAGGATTGAATTAGCTTTCTGGGCTATAAACCAAACTAGTCACTGGGCTCTAAGTTTATAATAAATTTGGGAGATGGTTAGAGGTAGCGTGAGCCAGGGTGAATTTCAAACCACTGGACAAATATTTCAAAATGGCGGACTACCTGAGGAGTTCCCCGACGGAGCGAGAAGCTTCGCTTGTTTTAAGACATGAAGATGTATTATTGTTGTGACATGTAAAGGCAGGTCAATCAATTTGTTTCTCTGGTTTATTTTTTTTAAACTGTACGGTTAAAGGACAGATAAAACTCCAATAGGAAAAAAGTTTATTAGACTATGGTCCCCCCCCCCAACACATAGGACTCCACTGATAAGTTAGTTTGCCAATTTCTAGCTTATATTGTAAAATATATCATTCCATTGACGTTCTGGATATTGAAAAAGGTGATCCACTGATCATTTAAAACTTGAGTTGGATAATCTTGCTAAAAACGAGATTTAAGTTTTAGATTAGGCTTTTAGTTTGCAAAGCGACCATTCGGCTTTAATAAACCTTTTTTTTCCACTGATAATGCTTAATCTTGTTTAAGAATCTTGCTTGCTGGGAGGAATGGTCTTATGGAAATGATGGGAACATCCTTAAAAGAACACATCTAAGTCACAATGAAGACAAACCTGTTCCATCTATGGTATTATAATCATTGCCATAAACAGTGAGATGCTGCCTCTCTCCTATGGCCACTTGCCCTAAAAATGGCATGAGGTTGGCATATGCCACTTTTGTTGGATGCTCTCCAATTATACCACTGCTATGAGCCCCAGCTGGGTTAAAATAACGAAGAGCAATTATGTTCCATTCCTAAAAAAAAAATCATGCATTTTTCTTCTTCTTCTCTTTACAAATGATGTCATTCTCAATTATGTCACTTTTACTAAACAAAAAAAATCATGCATTTTTCTTCTTCCTCTCTTTACAAATGATGTCATTCTCAATTATGTCACTTTTACTAAACAAAAAAATCATGCATTTTTCTTCTTCCTCTCTTTACAAATGTTGTCATTCTCAATTATGTCACTTTTGCTAAACAAAAAATTATGCATTTTTCTTCTTCCTCTCTTTACAAATAAAAAAAATTCTGTCATTCTCAAGTAAAAGAATTAGGTGAAGATAAGATAAAGCACTAATAAGATAATCACTATGATTACAGTCCAAACCGACGATGATCTCCATTTCACGTCCCTTCAGACAGTAATTGCAATGAGGGTCTGGAGGCATTCCATGCCTTCGCACACCCTTCCTGCTTACCTTCCCCAGATTTCTCCAGATACCCATTTAGAGCTGGGTCAACTCCGGCTGAGCTTACAAAGTCCACGCCCCTGCTCCCCGTTCCAAACCAAATAATCGATCACACAAGGAACTGAACCCCCGCCCATTGGACAAAGAATTCTAAGTCCATCACGCCAACCACTCGGCTAGCACCACTCATAAAAAATTAATATTAGTAATAATTATGATACTGATAATAATGAAATGACGTGACAATGAATAATGAAATGACATCATATAAAAAAATGACGCATGGGGAGTATAACGAAAAAAAAGAAGATAGTACACTACATACATGAAATACATGAAAACTTAACAAGAACAGAATAAAAAAAAGAAAAAAAAACATTCAAGACACAAAAACTCACGAAAATGAAACTATTTACGAAAAACAGTGGATAAGACAATGGAAAGGACAATGATGGAGCATCCGAACTTAATATTTTATATGTTTGCATGTTGACTGTGGCAGAATGTAACGAAATTAAATTACTATTACGGAAAGATCGCGAAAGGTAAAGCAGAAATTTGAGATACCGGTTGTAGTCTTTATTAGACATTTTTATTAAGAATACTGCTAACATCAGCATAAAAAGTATAGAGGAATAGTCACAAAAGCTAGAGTATAGTCTAGATAAAGCTTATTTTCGATAAAGGGCTCAGTTTCTTTTTAATATCCCTAAAAACTTGAGACCAGAAAGAGCTGAGTGATCTACAAACAGTGAGACAAAAGTAATCTAGCTCAAGAGACAATGTGGATTCTTTTCTCAGAACTTAAAAGTGTCTTAAAAAGTGTCAAAGCATGTAAGTAATAGTACAATCAGAGTCATGGGGGGGAGGGGGTCATGAGTCATGGGGGTTACCGAGGAGGGACTGAGAGGGCAATGGCTCTTTAGGAAGAAGAAAAACAACGAATTTGCTTTATCCTGACAGGGGCGGACCTAGAACAAAACCTTTGAGGAGGTCCAATATGACAAGGATCAAAATGGACGCCAATGAGCAAAATCTTGGGGGGGCGGGCAATGTAACAAAGGTGCCAATAATTTACCAAATTGACAAATGTATTCTAAAACACTGAGTAAAAAAGAAAACAGGATAAGAAAGCACCAGATAAAATCTTGGGGGGGGGGGGAGGGTCCCACAGCCCCCTCTGGATCCGCCAGTGCAATCTCACACCTAAGTCCTTGTTTATTTGCCGCTTTCCTTTTTATCTTGGATCTAAAAAAGACCAAGTAATTTTCATTGAAATATTACTACCTGTTAATTAATATTTAAACTAATTTAATTTATTATTATTACACTGAAACCATAGAAAATTGCTCCTCCTCTTGAATTTCTCCCAATGGCAAAATTTCAAAGTGATGTCATCACAGAGAGTCATAACATAATTTATTTGATCATTTTCATAAATAAAGATGATTAGTTTTCTTGTTTCATGTTACAATAATTTGTAAATGAAAAAAAACTCATTATTTCCGACCCCTATCAGTTATTTTGCAAAATTGTTTTTTAAAAGCTTCCTACTTTTCAGTATCTCAAACTAAAAAAAAATTAGAGAGCTAGAAAAAACAGAGAGCGAAAAAGAGAGAGAGAGGGAGAGAGAGAGGGAGAGAGAGAGAGAGGGAGAGAAAGAGACAGAGAGAGAAAGAGAGAACAGGGAGAGTGTGCCAATGAGATGCTGTGGTTTGAACTTAACTTTCAGAAAATGATACCAGTGTTTTTTTTTTTTTTTTTTTTTCTTTTATAGGCATCTCAATCAGATTTTGAAGATTAAAACCACAGAATAAACTACAACAAAGCTTTGTCAAATTTCAAAATCCGATTTGAAAACATTTATAAAATCAAGGCCGTACCCAGGGGGGGGGGTAGGGGTTTTAATCCCCCCTCGAAATGTTTGTCTGGCTTGTAAAAACGAAAAACAATTGACGTAAACAAATTTTTACGAGTTTTTTTTAAGTTTTTTTGGTGTAGCCTCCCCCCCCCCCCCCGAGAAGCAATTCTTGTGTAAATCACCCCGCGAAAAAAAATCCTCGATAAGGCCCTGATAAAAATACACTCAATTGGTATTATATTTTCTTACCGATTTAGCATGACTCAAGTCTCTAAGAATACATTCACTTGTATATTTTGTTCTTCCATAGGTACTTGTTGCATTACCAGTAGGTGACTTTGTTGTTATTGGCAACGTCGCAGGATTTCCATAAACAGAACAAGAGCTGCTAAATACCATTTGATAACAGCCGTACTCTTCCATCACCTAAAATTTGAATTTAGTTACCAAAATCCCAGTCCACTGATGTTCAAACATCCATCAAATACTTGCTTGAATTGAAGTTATACTGACGGAGAGATGAAGAGGGGATGGGGAGGGTCAACACGTGCCCCTTACCACAAGAATGTGCAGATATTCGTTATACACCTGTATCTTTTTTTTTTTGAGGAGGGAGACTTATTATTTAAAATGGCATAAATAGAAAAAAAATATTAGCAGCAATAAAAATACAGGCACAGTATATTCAATACATAAGATATGTGGAAATACATCGTGAATTTTTTTCGAGATGCCAAAATTCTCAATCTAAATACCCAAAATGTCAAATTTGTGTCTTTCGAAAGTCTAAATTTTGTTTCTTTTTGTATATTTTCGTATTCATTGATGCTACAGGTCTGCAATGCTAGCGATGCAGCAATTTGGCGACAGAAAACCCCTCCAATTTTTTTTTTTGAAACTCACCTGTCTGTGTGATGTTAGGTGAAGGCATTTTTCTCATTGCAACCAATTAAAAATGGATTTCAACCCTTTGTTAGGTACTGCAGTTGTGTTTCTTTTCTTGGAAATTCTAAATAAAATTGTGTAATCCACTTTTGATAAGAATTGCTTAGAGAATAAAAAGATTCTTCTAAAGGTTACTGCGTGTCGTGACTAAACGAAAAACATCTACATGCTCTACATCTTACTTACGCTCTACATCTACAACCCACTATCTTGTTCACCATATGGACACAGTATGTAGCATACTTGAAAAAAAAATATACCTGGCTCAATGTTATCGCAGTTGACTTCCAGAAAGCTTTTGATTTAATTAACCACAATACATTGGACAAAAAACTGTCCAATGACTTTCAGGTTGGCCCATATTTAATTAGAGTAATTGCGTCTTTCCACTCTAATAGAGCGCAAGTCGTAAAATATCTGAATGTATATTCTGATCCCCTCCCAATTTACAATGGTGTACCCCATCGAACCACCTTAGGCCCAATTTTATTTCTTGCAATGATATACAACCTTGGTATCGATTTCCCGGATAGATGGAAATTCGTTGAGGATTTAATTGTAATAAAGACATGTTTCAAAAATTTAAAAAGTAGTCCAATAGAACCCTCAATCAAGGGTTTTAACAATTAATTTCATTCAAAATCCCAAACTTTGTCCTGCCCAATCTCCCCTGAAATGTCTGTTAATACTTTGAAATTACTGGGTTTTACCATCTCTAGCGACTTAAAATGGGATTGCCATACTAATAATATCTTAAAATGTGCAAATGCCGCATTTCACTACTTAAACTACTTTAAAAATTCAAATGTCCTAAATTGCATTGTTTGACGATTTTCCTCTAATTTGTATGCCCAACCCACGAGTACGCCTGTCCTCTTTGGCATCCTAGAATCTCCATTGAATTGTCAGACAGAATAGAGAGAGTCCCAATAAGGCGCCTAAGAACTTAAGAGTTATCTTCGACGAGGGTGAAGTGCCTTATATTTCCCCTCTTTGGAGAGCCAATCTAACCTCCCTTAAGAAAATGAGAGCAAATATTTCATTGTGTTTCGCTAACAATGCCCTTCATAACCCTCGAACAATTATCCTTTCTCATAGTCAATATTCATACTTTCGACCTCACCTCCCGCGTTTTGCTTCAAAGAAAATACCCCTTCTTGCCCCAGTATAAGTTTCTACTGAAAGATATAGAAGAACTTTCATCCCTTACATAGCTGACATATTCAACCAGTGAATCTCCTCATCTCCCCCTCACTCACTTTCTTTTTACCTTATAATTTGAATATTCATTTGGCAAATTTTGAGCTTTCTATTTCTTGATCTCAAAATGGAATTGTGCTTATGTTTCAACCATTTTATTCCCTTTTTAACTTTAGTTTTAATTGTTTTTGACATTTTTACATATTTGACATATACCCTTTTATAATTTTGTTATTGTTTGTTTTTGGTTCTTTGTTGTTTATTGAGGCTAAAGTGGAAATTGGGCTTATTTGGACTCGTGATACCTGTTTTTCATTAATAAATCTCATCTATTCTTAACTCATATATCTATGTCTATCTCATTCACTTTGAACATGACTTGGTGGATGAAGAGAAGTATCATAACAAAATCAAGGCAAGTATGTAGCCATGCAGAGCTTCATTATTTTCATGTATTATTTTTTCCTTGTTGTATTTTATTAAATGCACAGTAACTTCAACAATGGAATCAATGCTGGTCCGCAATGCTGTCCAGCACTTGAACTTAGACGTTCATCTTGTGTTTGATAGATTTCTTAGCTTCAGTGTTCATTCATCTAGTTTAAGTAATATTTCCAGCATATTTTGAACTACGGCACTGTTGCTGCAACTGAGTAACAAAGAAAGATTTTATTTATAAGCCATGCAGGCGCGCAACCACGGGGGGGGGGGGGGCTAAAGGGGCTGTAGATCCTCTCTTAAGGATAAAATTACATTCTGCTTTTAAATCTTCTTTAATCTGCTCAGTTTTATCATTCATTCCTTAGTCCCTACTCAAAACTGCATTCAAAGAGCTAAAATAAACTTAAAGTAATTTTAAAATACCGTTTTTTCTGTGAAGTATTTAAAGTTTTCCGTTGGTTGGCCCAGAAACCCCAGGTCACCGCCCCCCCCCCCCCCCGTAACTATTTTCTGAGTGCACTACTGAAGCTATCAATCGAAAATGGCAAACTTCTTCCACGTTGGCTGATACGTGTGTCTAGATAGCTTGTTGAATACCAGATATGTCACTCCCGTAATCATGGCTTTATGCTACTTTTTTCTTAGATTTCTGAACCTTATCAGCACTTTGTTTTCATTTTTTGAATGTATTACGGTTACTACGGTAACTTTTCTACAACAAGGAACCTCTTACGTAAGGATGCCATTATAACCAAAAGCCTGACACAGGTCACATCTGTTTCTTAGGACGCGCAGTCAAAAGTGGTATCTACGGTAATCGGATGCGTACTGATAGCTTTCTGAGTAGTTACAATTACGCACTATATCTTGTGAACCATCAATGAGCACCTTTTCTATAAGCACTGAAGTGCAAAAAGTTACTTTCGAGTTTAGAGAACCATGTTTGAGGAAGGGGTATCCCCCTTGCATTTAGGCCGACCTTGGGGCTGGTATTAATGAATGTAAGGAGATACATTGAAACTTAAATCGAACAGAAATAATTGTGTAAACAAGGGGGGCTACCTTCATTCTCAACCCCCTCGTGGTCTTTACACTAAAAGCTTACTTTAGTCCAAATTCTTTAAAAACAACGGCTGAAACACGACCGCCGTAGAATTGTAATAACAAATATGTTTAAAGCCCTATAAAACTTTAGTGTAAGAAGCAAGGAATTGAAGAGGTAGAAGCCGTATTCATGTCCTGAATAAATTCTGTTCGTTTCAAGTTTTAATCTCTCTCTTGTTTTCGTTTGAAAAAGCTTGTTTATTTTACTTAGTTGTATACAAGAAAGTACTATTTCTGTTTTCTAAATCGCGATGACCTGAGGATTAATTATAGTCTACAGTCTTACAAAGATTTCGGTGACAAAACACAAAGTTTGAACCATTTCTGAAATAGAAATCAGTCTATAGTTCTGTGACATAAGACGATCCCTAGGTGAGTGCCCTTATACTTAGGAATTTCAGAGATAAAAAGTCATGTCACAACAGAAGGATCTTTCTTTGCGGAATTAGGGAGTTTGCTCAACTCAAATAAGTTTATTTTCAAGGAAAGACATGTGAAAAGAAAAAATTAAGCTGATGAAGAATGAAGAACATGAGGACATCTATGCTCATACTCCACCTTTCTAAAAAACTTCTACTGCTAAAAATTCACTCTTGAAAGGATCTGACATGTCTTACTACCATGCCCTGTTATCCAAGGAGCAAAGGTAAAGCACCATGACTGCTTACCTCTGCAGTACCATCCATCTGTGCTTACCTGTGCAAGGAGCAAAGGTAAAACTCCATGACTGCTTACCTCTGCAGTACCATCCATCCATGCTTACCTGTGCAAGGAGCAAAGGTAAAGCACCATGACTCCTTACCTCTGCAGTACCATCCATCCATGCTTACCTGTGCAAGGAGCAAAGGTAAAACTCCATGACTGCTTACCTCTGCAGTACCATCCATCCATGCTTACCTGTGCAAGGAGCAAAGGTAAAGCACCATGACTGCTTACCTCTGCAGTACCATCCATCCATGCTTACCTGTGCAAAGAGCACAGGTAAAACACCATGACTGCTTTTTTTGGTCAACTTAGCCCTGGGCCAAGTTGATGATTTAGAAGAAAAATTTTAGCTTGGGAGCACGACCTCCCTCTGACATTGGGACCAAAGGCAGATCGAAGCAACTTTCTACCCATAATTATTTTAAAATTTTAAGGATCTTTATTTCGATATGTGACAGAGACGTGCATAGGGAGGAGTCGGGTAGATTTCCCGAATCGAATTTAGAATAATGCGATACTTAACTTTTTTTCAGTAAAAGACGAATCTAAAAGGGTGTTTTGTCTTACCGATAAAGCAAATTTTCGAAAAATCTACGGTATAGAAATTTGCCAAAAATCAACGGTATACGGAATAGAAATATGCGAAAAATGTACGGTATACGGTATTTTTCGCAAATTTGCAAAAAATCTACGACAAAGCAAATTTGCAAAAAATCTACGGAATAGAAATTTGCGAAAAAACTACGGTATACGGTATTTTCGCAAAGTTGCGAAAAATCTACGACAAAGCAAATTTGCGAAAAATTTGCGGTATACGAGATGAACTTAGTTGGATCGTGGCAACTCATGTGGAGCCGACAAATTAATTAGTACACCTTTACCCCTGAAACTTCTTTAAATGTTTGGCTTTGGCTACCTTCCAAGAAATTCTTTCATTAATGTTGAATAACCTTATCCCACCTAATTCATTTCATCCCGTGATTCTCTAAAATACTTTCAGAACATAACTAGATTCAAAAACGTTGTTGAAGCATTCTTACCTCCAAAAGGTTAATTGTGCTGATGAGATTGTTTTTGTAATATTTCAGTGGAATGTGGAACGATTCACCAACGGACTTGTAAGCTGCAAAATGGATTACACAGTCAATCTTGTGCTGAAAGAAAAACAAAATTAGGAGCGTCAGAATAAACAAAGTTTAATACTGATCCTGTAATTTAAAAGAACAACACAATTTTTTTAACAAAATTATTATATTCTGTTAAATTCTTAATGTTGTGCTGATTGTCATATAGTGAATAATATTATATTTAGATATATAATATTATATACATCTATTCCATCAATATTTAGAGCAAAAAAGAAAAAAAAACACCCGAAAATTCATAGAACATTGTATTTGTTTAAACAAAGTGAGACTGTTTCTTTAAACAAAGGGAAGCTATTAAATTCAATCAAATTGTTCTTTGAACAATATTAAGGTAAGGAAGATATATTTTAGAGGGGAAAATAGATAACGGGTTAAAATTTTAATCTAGAGAGGAAAAATAATTGAAAGAATGTGTGCTTATAAAAGATTGAGTATTTCTGATTCAGGTTCTGAAGCCTTTATTAACGAAAAAAGTAGGTTAAAAATGATAACACATGAACAAAAATTATAATAAAGACGGAATTAAACACAATAAAACAGAAGGAAAAAAGGAGAAAACGAAAGAAGTTCACATGTATTTGAGTATAATTGATTCTTAGTATAAATTCTAAACATGCTGTTTTATCTAGCCTATGTATTAAGAAATTATCAATTACTAAGAGGGCACAAAATTTCAGGTGTAGGGCTAGATATAAGCAATGAAAGTAAAACCTGCAATTTATACCAGAAATGTTAATAGATCTTGAGAAATTAAGGAGGTGGGCAAGATACTGAGGGCAGCTGTCTCTTGCTTAGAAGCCTGATTGACTCTGCGTGAACCACACTTTTTTAACGAGAGTGAGCCTTATCTCATGGTGAGACATCAAGAATAACTTGGTGAATAAGTCAAAAATCAAAAGCAAGCTGGATCCAGATCCAGTTATGTATATATATATATATATATATATATATATATATATATATATATATATATATATATATATATATATATATATATATATATATATATATATATATATATCACACACACACACACACACACACACACACACACACACACACACACACACACACACACTACACACACACACACACACACACACACACACACACACACACACACACACACACACACACACACACACACACACACACACACACACACACACACACACACACACACACACACACACACACACACACACACACACACACACACACACACACACACACACACACACACACACACACTATATATATATATATATATATATATATATATATATATATATATATATATATATATATATATATATATATATATATATATATATATATATATATATATATATATATATATATATATATATATATATATATATATATATATATATATATATATATATATATATATATACATATATGATATATATATATATATATATATATATATATATATATATATATATATATATATATATATATATATATAATTTAACATATGTAAAAACTAAAAACTACAAGTAATGTGGAAGCAATACCGGTAATTGTGTACATAATGGTAACACTCGAGAACAAACCTGTTTTACCTGTCTGTATTAACAGACAATTAGCTTACGCTCAGTGGAAAACAGGTGATAGGTGACAGAATAAATTTGAATTATATGATTTGGGCTATATATTTGCACATTAGCAGGGAGGGTGCGGGTAGTGTTTGGACAGCGCGAATTTAGAAAACGATTCTTACTTCATTATATGCAGAATGATTGTAGCTAACACAATTTAAATGCAGACTCGCATAGTTTTACCCCCCCCCCCCTAATGTGCAAATATATAGAACAAATTTGTTTCCAAAGCATTATATTTTCATCATATTTTGGTATATTTCATTAGGATTGACCTAACTTCACTTCTCGAGTGTGTACCATTACGTAAACAAGTACCGTAATACGGTTTAATTGACCCCAATGCTGCCATCGGCAGATGCATTGCAGCTTATAATAGGGGAATAAATGGACACCCATGGTGTTCCCTTTTAAAACAATATGTCTTTCACGTTCACTGTTTTTGTGTTTGTTATATATACTGTATGATTGTTTGGTTTATTATTATGCTTGTGTGCTTGTTCCATAAGTTTTATCTTTGTTTTATTCGTGCTTGTAACATTGGTTTGTGCTGTATACTGTGTGATTTTTTGGTTTATTACTATGCTTGTGCAATTATTCTGTGAGTTTTACTTTCGTTTTATTTGTCATTATCCGTCTTTTTCTTTTGCTTTTGTTTTTTCTTTATTCTTCTTTTTTTATACTCCGTTTGTTATTGTATTTTAAACGGGTTATAAACAAATTCAATTCAATTCAATACCTTCTGAAATATTTTCTGTATCACTGATTTTTCAAGAAGATCTCCATAGTAAAAATGAACTTTTTTTCCAGTGATTTTTTCAACTCCCTTGAGAGGTGGTGGAAGATCATCTTGAGTGGAGCCAACGGAGTTAACGAAGTTGTCGATCGCTACTACCTAAAGTTTAAGGAGACCAGAATCAATTACTGAAAAAAAAAACAATTTTACAAGCCATATTTGTCTATAATTTAACCTTTTTCAATTTTGCGAGTAAAAATCAAGCAACAAATCTGGTAAATAAATAAATAATTCCAGTGTATTTGACCTAATCATTAGAAATTCATCTTGATGAATACAAAAGCATGTTTAATATTACAAGAAAAAATAATTAATGAATTGTTAATAAACCACCTTTTTATAATTTCTATTGATGTAAATAACGCTAAAATTAGGACGCAAGGCGTTTTATGTTGAAGACTGATTTTCACCAAACAGTAATAATCAGATACGCTCGAGACATAGGTAAAGAATACAATGAGAAAAAATACAAAGAATAAAATTAAAGAATGCAAAGAAAAATAAAAATAAAAGAAGAAAAAAAAAGAAAAAATACAAGGTAAAGGTAAAGAACACAATGAGCCAAAGGGCGGAATGACATCCCAGACAAAGTTAGAAATGAATTCCTAAGAAAGTTAGAGTTCAGCCCTGGTAGTTCTTAAATATCTGAAAATCCACAGTGTTTCTTTAGCAGCCTGACAAAGCGTCTCCCTCCTTGGTGAAGGAATCAAGATTCAAAGACACTGGTTGCTGATCCTGAATCCAAAGAGTACTATCATTTTAAGTTAACTCGATCACTAATGGCCAATAGTACACTTTTTTACTATCATTTTTATTATTTATTTTTTTTTATTGTTTTAAAAAATAGAGTTGTGAGAAAAAGTAAAACTTTAGCGTAAAGAGCGAGGCGTTGAGGAGGGGACAGCCCCTTTCATATAAGGAATAATTTCTGTTCGTTATAAATTTTAATTTTCGCTCCTTACTTTCAGTTAAAAAAACTTGTTTTTTTAAAATTTAATTTCTGAACGTTTTTGAATTAATGCAGGGTTTGATTTTGGCTCACCGTATATGAATAATTGAAAAGAAATTTGCATATTAATTTTACTTTTTTTGGGCTAAATGGCTTTCTTGAAAGTTGTTTAATTTTATTTACGAACGTTTTGGTTAGTAATAAATATACGTAACTTACGAATTAACTTACATAGCGAACTTCTATTTTCATATATTTTTATTACGTATATTAGGAGGTTCGCCCTCTAGTCAATACCTCGGTCTTTACGCTAAAGTTCAAATTTTGTTCCAATTCTTAGAAAATGACCTCTTAATCACAGAGCGTTAAATAGAATAAATAGCTCTTATGAAAGTACTAAAAAAACTTAAGCGTAAAGAGTGAGGTATTGACTAGGGGGCAATCCCACTCATATACGTAATAATTTCTGTTCGTTTTAACTTTTAATGTTGCTCCTTTCTTTCAGCAGAAAAATGTCTTTTTTTATTTAATTTCTCATAGTTTTTTTAAATAATGCTGGGAAATCCGGCGCCACCTTCATAGTAATGTCTCTTCCCCCATGAAAACTTCCTCCATGGAAGGATCCTCACACGTAACCCCCCCCCCCACTACCAGAAAAAAATCTCCCTGAAAACGTCTGCAGACTTCCCAATAGCCAACAATGGGCAAAGTTCATAACTTGCAGCCCTTCCCCCAGGGACTGTGGGGGATTCAGTCATCCCCAAAGACATAGTTTTTATATTTTTTTACCATGCTGAACAAAATGGCTATCTCAAAATTTTGATCGGGTGACTTTTGGATAAAAAGGAGCATGGGAGGGGACCTAGTTGCCCTCCATTTTTTGGTCACTTAAAAAGGGCATTAGAACTTTGAATTTCCCTTCGAATGAGCCCTCCCACGATATTCTACGACCACTGGGTCAATACAATCACCCCTGAAAAAAAAAACAAAAAAAAAACACGCATATCCGTGATCTGCCTTTTGACAAAAAGTACAAAATTCCACATTTTTGCAGAAAGGAGCTTGAAACCTCTACAGTAGGGTTCTCTGGTACGCTGAATCTGATAGTGTGATTTTCATTAAGGTTTTGAAGTAACTATTGGTATTAAAATTCCTCGGTTACTATTGAGCCGGGTTGCTCCTTACTTACAGTTCGTTACCACAAACTGTTTGATTAAGTATATAAAAAAAATTATTTCAACTGAAAGTAAGGAGCAACATTAAATCTTAAAAAGAACAGAAATTATTACGTATACGAGGAGGGTTATCCCCTCCTCAACACCTGGCTCTTCATACTTAAGTTTTTCGGTATTATTAAGAAAGTTACTTATTGTTCTAATTAAACGACCCTTGTGTTGCAGAAGTCGTTTTTAAAGAATTGGGACAACATCTAAATTTAAGCGTAAAGGGTGAGGTGTTGAGAAGGGGTAACCCCCCTCATTTACGTGATAATTTCTGTTCGTTTTAAGGTTTAACATTGCTCCTTATTTTCAGTTGAAAAAACTTTTTTTTCTAATTCAATTTCTGATAGCTTGTGAAATAACGCCAGGAAATCTGGCTCCGTCTCCACAGAAATATCCCCCTCCCTGCGGAAATATCCTCTGGAAAATTCAATCATGGTGAAATTTTACCCCGAACAATTACACTTAACATTTCCAAGGGTAAAATTGAGTCAGAAAGAAAAAAATATAAGGAAATTTCGTATAGGAATTCTAGCAATTTCCTCCCGTATACAATTTCCACTGAAAAGTTCAATCCATGGAAAATACCCTCTCCGTAAAAAATTATCCCTGTGTACCTCCAGCAAGTATTCGTCCCCCCCCCCACCCCACCTGAAAAATGTATGTATGCTTCACAATAACAAATACGATAGGCTACATAAACAATGGGCAGATTGTTTAACTTAAAGAACTCTCCTTAGGGGCTGTGGGAAGGGGTCATGTTATATCCAAAGAAAAAGTTGTTAGACCTCTCAACTATGCTGAACAAAATATGCAATCTCTGAATTTCCAGACGATTTTGGGAAAAAAAGTGACGTGGGAGGGGGGCCTAGTTGCCCTCCAATTTTTTGATCACTTATAAAGTCCACTAGAAATTTTAATTTCTGTTAGAATATCTCCTCTCCCGATGTCCTAAGCTCACTAGGTCGATACAATCACCCATGAAAAAAAAAAGAAATAAACACGCATCCGTGATCTATCTTCTGTAAAAAACAACAACAAAAAACAAAATTCCACATTTTTGTATATTGGAGCTCGAAACCTCTACAGTAGGGTTTTCTGATACACTGAATCTGATGGTTTGATTTTCGTTAATGATCTATGACTTTTAGGGGGTATTTCCCCTTTTTTTCGAAAATAAGGTAAATTTTCTAAGGCTCGTAACTTTTAATGGGTAAAACTAAAGTTAATAAACCTTATATATTTAGAATCAGCATAAAAATCCAATTATTTTGATATATCTATTGGTAACGAAATTCTATTTTTTAGAGTTTCGGTTGCTATTGAGCCCGGTCACTCCTAGCTTACAGGTCGGTACCACGAACTGTTTGACAAAATTGCAGATTCTTTTAAAAGGGAAAGTTTGAAAAAAAAAATGGTGAAGTAAAACCTATATTTAATGTCCTATTTCAACACAAATCATGCTGAGCTCTTTAAACTTAAGTTGTATAGTTGATCTTTTCGTGAGGTTTATTGTCTATATTTTAAAACCTAAAAAAACTTTTGAGTTTTAAAAAGAAGATTTTTTTCTGATTAAAGTTAAAACTTAAAACGAACAAAATTACTGCTTCGTAGTTCATGCAATATATTTTTGAAAAATTGTTTCAAATAAACTAATTCTTGATATTTTTCTGTGTTTTTAGAACTTGGGAAAACTAGCTATTCACTGAAAACTAAGCTTGCTTCATTTTTTTAGAATTAAAATTGTTTAGTAAGAGTTATCGATTTATTCCTTGGCTGGTATGAATCTTATAAGTGATTTTTTATTTTCTTCCAGTTTACTAAGATCTTTCTGCTCCGTAACATGTTTTGGTGTATAGAGCCTAGTTTTTCAGAATTCTACAAAAATAGGAAAATAACATGAATCAGTTCATTTGAAACAGTTTTTCAAAAAATATGTTGCATAAACTGCGACGCAATAACTTCATTTCGTTTTAATTTTCAACTTAGCTCTTTACTTCCATCACAAAAACTACGTTGAAAAAATTATCCCACAATAAGCTTTCCTTAGATACACCAGATTAATACTGAAAATTTTAGGTAAAGCTTAAAAGCCAACATGAGGCCCTCTTTAACTAGCTTGAATGATAGATAAATAGATAGCGGTTTACATAATAGCTACTCGTGAGCTGTATATTTAGACCAAATAACCTTTATAAGCCCCTAACTCTTTTCCATGTAATTAGGGCTACCTACATCATAGCCAGCTTCAAGGAGGTCTACTGCACAATGTGATCCAATGTATCCAGCACCACCTGTGATGAGGATTGTCCGGAACGTCTTTCTACAAATATAAAACAAGAATGTGAGCATCGTGAATACAACTGGCACTCTTATATGCCTTTTTTTGGGTAGGATGGGGACCTACAATAAGCGGTGATAATTATAGGATACTATATAGAGAAATAATAGAGCCTGTTGGGTTTTCAAAGGCCTATCTGAACCTATCTTGAAATAGGAAACAAAGCAACATGTCCAAAGCAACCAATTTAACAACACAATGATCATTTAAAAGTCAAAATAGTGAACATTACCAAAATTAGTTTAATAAACGGACAACTGTTATTATGCCTAGATTTGGATTTTTGCAATGATAATTTGAGTTTTTGGACCAGCTCATGGAAACTATAAATTGGTCAAAATCTTTTTTGCGAGTGAATTAACACAATACTTATCTAAAATTGTCTAAATAAAATTCTCTAAAATTGTGTGATGTGAGATGGAAAAATTTCTAAGATCGAATTCAAAAAATAATTTCGCTAAAGATAAATGCAGCTTAGTTACCAGCTGGCGAAAATTACCTTATAATACTAAGTAGGTTGATTTTTAGGCCAAATTACCCTTTTTACCATTTTTGGCCAAAATTACTCTTTAATACTAAGTAAGTTGATTTTTAGGCCAAATTACCCTTTTTACTATTTTTGGCCAAAATTACCCTTTAATACTAAGTAGGTTGATTTTCAGGCCAAATTACCCTTTTAACCATTTTTGGTCAAAATTACCCTTTAATACTAAGTAGGTTGATTTTTAGGCCAAATTATCCTTTTTACTATTTTTGGCCAAAATTATTCTTTAATACGAAATAGGTTGATTTTTAGGTCAAAGTACCCTTTTTACCATTTTTGGCCAAAATTAGCCTTTAATACTAAGTAGGTTGATTGTTAGGCCAAATTACCCTTTTCACTATTTTCGGCCAAAATTACCGTTTAATACTAAATAGGTTGATTTTTAGGCCAAATTACCCCTTTTGCCATTTTTGGCCAAAACTACCCTTTAATACCAAATAGGTTAATTTTTAGGCCAAATTACCCTTTTAACCATTTTTGGCCAAAATTACCCTTTAATACTAAGTAGGTTAATGTTTAGGCCAAGTTAGCCTTTTTACTATTTTTGGCCAAAATTAACCTTTAATACTAAGTAGGTTGATTTTTAGGCGAAATTACCCTTTTACCATTTTTGGCCAAAATTACCCTTTAACACTAAGTAGGTTGATTTTTAGGCCAAATTACCCTTTTTATCATTTTTGGTCAGAATTACCCTTTAATACTAAGTAGGTTGATTTTTAGGTGACAAACTGAATTCAACCGTTCGCTCTCTCTCTTTCTACTCCCATCTCTCCCTAGCGTCTCTCTCTTTCTCTCTCTCTCACTCCCTCTTTTGTAACTATACATATATTTAAAAAAATGTAATCCTTTTGGAGCGTTGTCTTGCCAGAGAATTCATTTAGCAGCTGTTCAGTGAGTGAATATATGGATGGAGAGCAAAGCCAACCTTGCTAACCAGCCAGTAAAATTCCACTTTAATGGTAAGGAGGTTCATGTTCAGGTGACAAACTGATTCTGGTCCCTCTTTGTGTTTCTACCATGATCTCTCTCTTTTTCATTATCACCAACTCTCCGCTCCCCCTCTCTCTCTCTTCCTCGCTTTTAATAAACTTCATTATTTAGAAAAGTCGCCTTACACGCTTTTTAACACTACATTCAAAATTTAATCAGAATTCTTCTAGCGTTAGCAATTTTGCATTATGTTTCTTTAGAGTTTTTTTTTTTTAGTTATTGGCGTCTCACAATAGAAGAAACCTGCAAACTATTATTATACCGTTATTTTAATGCCGTTAATTGATGTGTGTTAATAATATACAATTAAAAATAATTATAGCAATATAATTAATTAAACAATAATATAATTGATAAATGTTAATACTATATTTTCAATGATCAAACAACAACACAATAATTATCAATTTTGATTATTAGCATTGCTATTTATAAACCATTAATTACTTTTCAGGTTAAATAAATTTTTAACAACACTGTCTTTCAATTTATGATTAAAACGAACTGTACATATAAATAAATAAATGTAACTTTTCAACGAAGCAATGGATAAACATAAAAGGTACTTTTTACACTAACAATAATAAATCTTTTTATTTCCTATCAACAGACAGAGGGGAAACAACAACAACATAATAACCTAAAATAAACAAACTGTATAAAAAGGGGGCAAATACAAACTTTATAATATATAAAATGAGAACAAGATAAAAGAAAAACAATATCCAAGCCTTAACATAGGCCAGCATTTGACTTTCATTTAACACAAATCAAGCAAGAAGGCAAGGAAGACCAACTTTGGATTTAAGGGCATCATTTGAAGAAATAGTCAAAGAACTTGAGATAGATTGGCAAACAAAAGGATCCAGTCAGTTTATCAAACAAAATCTTAAAGTTTTCTTGACTGGTATTTAATTATATTTTTTTTGCCTAGAGCATATGTAAATTGTGAGTAGTCCTAGCCGAGTGGTTTGTGCGCTGGATTTAGGCTGCTTTGTCCGAGAGAGCAAGGGTTCAAATCCTAATGTGTCCAAATATTTCGTTTGAGGTGGGGGTCTAGGACTACTTTAAATGAGTACCTGGAGAAATGTGGGGAAGGTAAACAGGAAGGGTGTGTGAAAGCACAGAATGGCTGGCCCCATCCCTCCATTGCAATTCCTGGCTGAAGGGCCTTGAGACGGAGATCAGCACCGCTGGTTTGGAATTTAAGGGTCTAGTGCCGTATCCTTTACCTTTTTTATATGTTAATTGTCTCATAAATAGTCTATCTCGTTTTGCTATATTCAATTATCAGAAAGACCCGATCTGTTCAAAAACTATGTATTTCGTGTTTATGACAGATCTTAAGAGATTTTTTCCTTAGTAAAGAGAGCTTCCCTGTGGAACACCTTTACCAAAGAGTTGAAATTGTTAGAATTTGCAAGGGAGGTGTTACCCGCATAAGCTTGCGCATTTTATGCGCATAATAAAAATACCAGAAACCTTAATAAAATTGATATTAGAGATATTCCGGACCCATTGAATACCCTATCTTAAACTGAATCGGGATTGACGTTTAAATTTAAATTGTAATAAATCCCTCGTGAACTCTAGCTTGATAATTGTTTTTCTTATGAACTCTCTTTTTTTAAAATCTCTAAAAAAATCAAGAAAAATAGATGAATACTCCTAAATCCTAAAACGAGCAGATTAAAAGTCATATAATAAGTCAAACCTACAACGAAGAGATACATTGCGCATGAATGAATGAAACCTGCTCCTCACCCTCCCATCTATGCGCTAGTGCTGTGCCACTGAGAAGGTCCTGAAACCATGGTCTATTATCGTTTCTATCCCACATAATGCTTCACCATGGTTATGACATGGTGAAACATGGTGAAACAATCTTGTCTGTTACGATATAGTTGAACAATAACTGTCTAGTTAAATGGACCAAAATATAATCCAGGGACTAAGACCCAGATATCCCATTGCTAAAAGCTAAAGGACGACCAGGTAACGTTTAGCCACCAGTGAGTTCGAACGCACATTACCGTTGTGAACTCCAGCACAGATTCTACCTTCAGAGGCTTTCAGGTATAGTCACACGGACGGAGCCTCGCACCAATGGCCGTTCTTCCACGTGTCCTACATCTCCAAATTTGAAATAGCCATGGACACCCTGTTGCAGGACTGTTTTACAACAGCCATGGGCACCCTGTTGCAGGAGGATTGTTTTACAAAAGCAATGAGCACCCTGTTGCAGGATTGTTTTAAAAAATCCATGGACACCCTGTTGCAGGATTGTTTCAAAATAGCCATGGACACCCTGTTGCAGGATTGTTTTACAAAAGCCATGGGCACCCTGTTGCAGGATTGTTTTAAAAAAGCCATGGACACCCTGTTGCAGGATTGTTTTACAAAAGCCATGGGCATCCTGATGCAGGATTGTTTTAAAACAGCCATGGACAACCTGTTGCAGGATTGTTTTACAAAGACCATGGGCACCCTGTTGCAGGATTGTTTTACAATAGCCATGGTCACCCTGTTGCAGGATTGTTTCAAAATAGCCATGGACACCCTGTTGCAGGATTGTTTTACAAAAGCCATGGCCACCCTGATGCAGGATTGTTTTACAAAAGCCATGGGCACCCTGTTGCAGGATTGTTTTAAAATAGCCATGGACACCCTGTTGGAGGATTGTTTTACAAAAGCCATGGGCACCCTGTTGAAGGATTGTTTTACAATAGCCATGGGCACCCTGTTGCAGGATTGTTTTACAATAGCCATGGACACCCTGTTGCAGGATTGTTTTATAATAGCCATGGACATCCCGTTGCAGGATTGTTTTACAATAGCCATGGACACCCTGTTGCAGGATTGTTCTACAATAGCCATGGACACCCTGTTGCAGGATTGTTTTGAAATTGACCTTTTTATCAAATTGACAATGTCTAGGAGGTATGATCGCGTTTTCAAATTAATATTTGGGTATACGTTTTGATATATAAATTATTATACTTATTTGTCAAGTGAACATCATTGAGGATTAAACAAATTAGCTCGAGCCAAAGGGGTAGGGATACTCTAAAAATTTGCGTAATAATTCATAGAAGTTTATTTTGAAAATAAATATGTTGTAAAAGCTATAAAGATTGTTCAAATTTATTTTTTTACTATCTAGTCGAGTTCCAAGTACTGAGCCCCATACCTCACTGAAAAGGTCAAAACATTATTGTGATTGTACGTTTTACCAGGCTGTAAGGTTTACCAGAACTAATGAGCAAGAAAAACAAATTCATCGTGTTTGGGCGAAGCATTGACATGATATATAAGGTGGTTTAAGACCATAATAAAAGAAAAAGTAAATAAACTGAACATCCACAAATTCCCTGTAAAATTGCAAAAAACACAAAATAATCCTAATCTCATCAAACAGCACCTATGAATGGATTTAATGTGATTAACTTTAATAGGGTTATTCACCATGTGGTTTTGATGTTTGCTTTATCGATGTGATGGTGTTGTCTTGAATCAGATTAAACAAAAAAATAATTTTTAGCTGAAAGTGAGGAGCAACATTAAAACTTAAAACTAACAGAAATTATTCCGTATGTAAAAGGGGCTGTCCTCTCCACAACGCCTTGCTCTTTACGCTAAAGTTTTTTATTGTTTTAAAAAATAAAGTTGTGAGAAAGGAGTCAAACTTTAGCGTAAAGAGCAAGGCGTTGCGGAGAGGAGAGCACCTTTCATGTACAGAATCATTTCTGTTCGTTTTAAGTTTAAATGTTGCTCCTTACTTTCAGTTAAAAAAACTTGTTTTCTTATTTAATTCTTGAGCGTTTTTGAATTAACACAGGTTTTGATTTTGGCTCACCGTACATGAAAATTTAAACAAAATTTGCATACAAATTTTACTTTTATTGGCTATTTGGTTAAATGGCTTTCTCAAAAGCTGTTTAGTTTATTTACGAACGTTTTTATTAGTAATAAATATACGTAACTTACGAATTAACTTACGTAACGAAATTCTATATTCGTATATTTTTAATACGTATATTAGGGGGTTCGCTCCCTAGTCAATACCTCGCTCTTTATGCTAAAGTCAAAATTTTGTTCCAATTCTTTAAAAATGACCCTTAATCACAAAGGCCGTTAATTAGAATAAATAGCTCTTATGAAAGTGCTAAAAATTCTTTGGCTTAAAGAGTGAGGTATTGACTAGGGGGTGAACCCAATCATATACGTAATAATTTCTGGTCGTTTTAAGTTTTGATGTTGCTGTGCTTACTTTCAGTTGAAAAACTTGTTTTTTTATTTAATTTCTGATCTTTTTTTAAATACTGCTGGGAAATTTGGCCCCCCCTTCATAGCAATGTCCCTTCCCCCATGAAAACTTCCTCCATGAAAAGATCCTCCCACATAACCCCCAAACCACCCCCGCTACCGGAAAAAATCCTCCCTGAAAACGTCTGTATACTTCCCAATAACCAATACTATACGTAAACATTGGGTAAAGTTCATAACTTTCACCCCCTCCCCCGGGGACTTTGGGGGATTAATTCATCCTAAAAGACATATTTGTTATATTTTCGACCATGCTGAACAAAATTTATATCTCAAAATTTTGATCAGGTGACATTGGGAAAAAATGAGCGTGGGAGGGGGCCTAGTTGCCCTCCATTTTTTGGTCACTTAAGTAGAAGGGGAGGTTCTACTCCCACCCCTCACCCCTGCTGCCACCTATAACTTTTTTTACATAGTTTAATGAGGACAGGGTCAATGACCTCTTTCTCAATGACCTCTTTCTCCAGGTGTGTTTTTGGCACGCTCTCAGCGAATGTTATGATCCAGAAATAGTATTTGTTGTTGTTTCCGAGGCAAATGTCAAGGTCAATGTTGTTGTTGTTGTTGTTAGTGCAAACTGTCAGCGAATGTTATGATCAAGAAACAGTATTTTTGTTGTTTCCGAGGCAAATGTCAAGGTCAATGTTGTTGTTGTTGTTGTTGTAAGTGCACGCTCTCAGCGAATGTTATGATCCAGAAATAGTATTTGTTGTTGTTGCTCGAGGCAAATGTTATGAGTTTCCAAGGAAACAGTTAGATCACGTGTTTCCTTCTCAGCCAATCAGCGAGTCGGTTACATCCCCCTTCTCAGCCAATCAGAGAGCTGGTTACATAACAATTTGACCTTGAGATTTCGCATATAACGGGCATGCAATGTGATTCACTAAGTTTTTAGTTAGCAGTGTAATAACATGAGTGAACAAGTTGAGTTAGAAATATCCTTCTATTGCAACTGTTCTATTGTAAGGGGTATTTTCATGATTTGAGTATTCATATGAACCTACTGAATGTTTAGACTACATAGAGGCAGAGACAGATGAGAAGAATCTGGAGGAAACGGGAAGAAATATTATTTGTGACATGGAAAGAAATTTATACCGATTGCAAATAAGCTAAGATAAAAGAAGGATTAGTATGTTCGAAAAGGAAGACCAAAAGAAAGGACTGATAAAAGATGTCTTTCTATGTAGTATAAAAGACAGCAGTGAAAACCCAAAGAAAAAAGAATGTAGTGCAAGATATAAGTCAGATTATTTTGATTATTATGCTCTAAGAGAAGAGAAAAAGTCTGCCATTAAGAGATAACATAAGAGATCATTCTACGAAAAGGATTTTAAACAATGGAAACCATGGTGGAAGAGTTCCCATATATGATTTACCGTTAAATCTAATTATTAATATGTATAATGAGTTTTATACCATAATCATACAATAAATTTGTTTGTGCTATTTTAATTTTCATATACTCGATACGTATAGAATAAGGATACCAATAGAGACTTCTGTAAATGAATAGTTCAGTTTGAATAGATCACCATATAGAGTATTATCAGTCCATAACCAAGTCTTCTATCAAAGATAACAAAAAATAAATGATTCTTCTAATCTTTATTCCTTTGATATATCGATATTTATAACAGTTTTTAAATAAAGTACATCTGGTTCAATTACGTCAACCTCATTTTCTTCATTTACCATTATATCTAGCAAAGGGGGCATCTCCTGAAATAAATCGCCGCGTATTCTAATGGGCAACCTAGGGGCCAACCGCTCATCGTCCTCTATACAGACTTGGCCCGAAGGTCCCCGCCGTACCAAGTCCTCAGATGTATATGATAGTCCATCATCTGTATAATGAACTTCTAGCACGTCGTCATCATCATCTGTACTTTCAATCTCGGGTTTACACAAAAGAAGCTCCTCACTTTCCGTGAGCTCCCACTCGGTCCATACATCCTAAAAGATTGATAACGCTATGATCAAAAACTAGAGTTTACGGTCAAAAACCTATATTAGTTCAGATTTTACGGGAATAGTTTATTTTCGAACCAATATATCTACCAAAGGTTCAATACCTGAGTTAAACTAAGAGGTTTCAATTTCAGTAAAAAATTACATTTTGACAACGTTTGACAATTTACCAAATTTAAAGTTTTGTTTAGTTTCAAAATGTTTTTTGTCACTCATCATCTTTTAATCATTCACTAACAATACTAAAGAAAACCACTTTCCATGGTTTATCGATTTTAAATTATTAAGAAGGCTATTATTTCTTTGAAATATACATTTAACATTTTTAATTTTCATGCTTTTGATAAGTATCTTGTCCTTTTGGTGTAAATTGCAGCTGAAGGCTTATCGCAAAATCACTGTTTCAAGTTTTTTCATAATTTAAGGATACGAATTAGAACCATGGGAATGCATTTTCATCATATTTTGCTTATTTTCGTTGGAAAAAACACTGAAAAGCCATATTAAGAGCTATATTTTTGAGTTTTTCACTGAAAATTCCTTTTTTTTTTGCCAAGTCTTGACCTCCCTAATTAATGTATATGAATTAGAACCATGGGAACGTAATTTCATCGTATTTTACATTTTTTCTAACTTTTGTGTGTTTTCGCAATAGAATGGCTCAATTGTGAGTTTTTCACTGACAATTCCTTTTTAGCCACGCCTTTATAATCAATGAATCATAGTTCTTTGTAAAGTTATGTTTAGCGATAAACTTATTAGAGTGTCAAAAACTCTTTCCCACAAGAGGACACTTTTCAACTAAAAGTAAAGAGCTACCAGACTAAATCAAAGATATGTTGAAATAATAACGAATTATTGTTCAAACGTAAACTTATGCCCAGTGACATACTATTTAAAGTTAGAAAAACTTTTTCCCACAAGAGGACACTTTTCAACTAAAAGTAAAGAGCTACCAGACTAAATCAAAGATATAATGAAATAATAACGAATAATTTTTCAAAATTAAATTTTCTGTAAAGTTATGTTTAGCGATAAACTTATTAGAGTGACAAAAAACTCTTTCCCACAAGAGGAAACTTTTCGACTAAAAGTAAAGAGCTACCAGACTAAATCAAAGATATGTTGAAATAATAACGAATAATTGTTCAAATGTAAACTTATGTACAATGACATACTAGTTAAAGTGACAAAAACTTTTTCACACAAGAGGACACTTTTTAACTAAAAGTAAAGAGCTACCAGACTAAATCAAAGATATGATGAAATAATAACGAATAATTGTTCAAACTTAAATTTTCTGTAAAGTTATGTTTATCGATAAACTTATTAGAGTGACAAAAAACTTTTTCCCACAAGAGGACACTTTTCAACTAAAAGTAAAGAGCTACCAGACTAAATCAAAGATGAACAGAAATAATAACGAATAATTGTTCAAACGTAAACTTATGTCCAATGACATACTAGTTAAAGTGACAAAAAACTTTTTCCCACAAGAGGACTCTTTTCAATTAAAAGTAAAGAGCTACTAGACTAAATCAAAGATGTGATGAAATAATAACGAATAATTGTTCAAACTTAAATTTTCAGTAAAGTTATGTTTAGCGATAAACTTATTAGAGTGACAAAAACTCTTTCCCACAAGAGGACACTTTTCAACTAAAAGTAAAGAGCTACTAGACTAAATCAAAGATATGATGAAATAATAACGAATAATTGTTCAATCGTAAACTTATGTCCAATGAAATACTAGTTAAAGTGAAAAAAACTTTTTCCCACAAGAGGACACTTTTCAACTAAAAGTAAAGAGCTACCAGACTAAATCAAATATATGATGAAATAATAACGAATAATTGTTCAAACTTAAATTTTCTGTAAAGTTATGTTTAGCGATAAACTTATTAGAGTGACAAAAACTTTTTCCCACAAGAGAACACTTTTCGAGTAAAAGTAAAGAGCTACCAGACTAAATCAAAGATGAACAGAAATAATAACGAATAATTGTTCAAACGTAAACTGATGTCCAATGACATACTAGTTAAAGTGACAAAAAACTTTTTCCCACAAGAGGACACTATTCAACTAAAAGTAAAGAGCTACCAGACTAAATCAAAGATATGATGAAATAATAACGAATAATTGTTCAAACTTAAATTTCCTGTAAAGTTATGTTTAGCGATAAACTTATTAGAGTGACAAAAACTCTTTCCCACAAGAGGACACTTTTCATCTAAAAGTAAAGAGCTACTAAATCAAAGATATGATGAAATAATAACGAATAATTGTTCAAACTTAAATTTTCTGTAAAGTTATGTTTAGCGATAAACTTATTAGAGTGACAAAAGCTCTTTCCCACAAGAGGACACTTTTCAACTAAAAGTAAAGAGCTACCAGACTAAATCAAAGATATGAGGCATTATTCATATTATAGACATTTCAAAAAATAAAGGGTAGTATTTGGATGTAACACATTATTCAGATGGCAAATAAGAATGGCCCCAACCATGCCATACATCCTAAAAGATTGAGAACACGATGATCAAAAACTAGAGTTTCCTGCGGAAAACCTATAATAGTTCAGATTTTACGGGGATAGTTTATTTTCGAACCAATACATCTACCAAAGGTTCAATACCTGAGTTAAACTAAGAGGTTTCAACTTCAGGAAAAAATTACATTTTGACAACATTTGACAATTTACCAAATTTAAGTTTTGTTTAGTTTCAAAATGTTTTCTGTCACTCATCATCTTTTAAACATTCACAAACAATACTAAAGAAAACCACTTTCCATGGTTTATCGATTTTAAATTATTAAGAAGGCTATTATTTCTTTGAAATATACATTTTAACATTTTTAATTTTCATGCTTTTGATAAGTATCATGTCCTTTTGGTGTAAATTGCAGCTGAAGGCTTATCGCAAAATCACTGTTTCAAGTTTTTTCATAATTAAAGGATACGAATTAGAACCATGGGAATGCATTTTCATCATATTTTGCTTATTCTCGTTGGAAAAAACACTGAAAAGCCATATTAAGAGCTATATTTTTGACTTTTTCACTGTAAATTCCCTTTTTTTTAGCCAAGCCTTGACCTCCCTAATTGAAAGATACGAATTAGAACCATGTTAATGTATTTTCTTTGTATTTTGAGTATTTTCGTTGGAAAATACACCCGACAGCCATATTAAGAGCTATATTTGTGAGTCTTTCACTGAAAATTCCTATTTCGTACCAAGCCTTGACCTCCCTAATTGAAGGATATGAATTAGAACCATGGGAACGTAATTTTGTCGTATTTTGCTCATTTTCGTTAGAAAAAACACTGAAAAACCATATTAAGAGCTATATTTTTTAGTTTTTCACTGAAAATTCCTTTGGGGGGTGAAGGGGTTAATATCCCGCTGAGATAAGTTTATATTGGGATTGAAAAAGAAAAAAACATTGGAAGAAATAGATAGGTAGGAAAAAATGCTTACATTTGCATAATCCGTCTGGGCTTGGATGTCGGAAGGATCTGACATAGCATGCTGGAGGGTAACCTCCTGACCTATCGTTGATGGGGCAGCTATTAGAGGTCCAAGGAGAGTGGATGTGCTAGCGATGTCACATTCCAATACGGCTTGGGTAGGCATCACTTGTTTAGGAGGCTTCGGCCAGCGACCATATTGCATGAGAGTAGCCTTCGCAGGGCCCGCATTATTAGCCCTCGCTTTCTAACCGGATGGTGGTGACGGGCATTCTTCACAATTTGCCTTAAAAAGAAGAGAAAAAATTAGTTTCAAAATAATTTACCCCTTTTTTAAAAAGAAGGAAAATTAGTATCACCATCCACACGAACCATAATTTTGTCTAGAAAAGCATTTATCACTAAGAAAGTCCCCCTTCGCCAGCATTTTCAGTAAATCTAAAAATAAAAATATACTAAACTCAGAAATCAAATGCTATTTCAATTAATTAAAAGAAAAAAAGGCTTTTTCATAGACCTCCCAACCTAACCTTACTTTTCATGCAAACAATTTTTTATAATTTTAAATTAATGGTTATAGAATTGCGGAATGTAAAACCCCCCCCCCCACCCGTTTCACCAATGTCCTAAATATATTGTTGGTAATTATTTTTGGAAATAATCCCGTTTCACCGGTTCTCCGGCAAATACAGGTTACGTAGTTAGACTACTTACGGCAAATACAGGTTAGACTAGCTTAGCCTACGTACGCGCGCGCGTACGTAGGCTAAGCTAGTCTAACCTAAATTAACCTAACCTAACATAATCTAAGCTAACCTAACCATACACCTAACTTTTTGTCTGTCTCTAACCTAATTCAAGGGATTTCAAGAGCGAGGGTTGAGGCTGTGGGGGAGCTCCACACCTAAGAACTTTTCTTTCTAGTCTTGCATATCAAAGTTAAAAACCATAGTTTTCACGCCCCCTCCTGTGAATTGGGTGCTAGCCACTTTAATTCCCAATCAAATGAGTCCTTGTCAAAGTTTCTGTGACGACTCCTTCTGTGAGTAGTTAGATAATATAAAATGATATATCCAGGATATTCTTAAACCTGATTCCCCCTCCCCTCGCGTCATTTAAGTTGTAATAGCTCTGATTTTGGGGCATATTTCAAAATATCTTTTATCAATTTTTCTTCTTTTTTCTTTCAGATTACATAAGAAGTGTGAAATCACAGAGTTGATCAATCTTTGATAGTTTTACAGAAATTCTCACTCCCATCGATGCTTTCCTATGTCCAAAACAAAATCGAACGTAACAATTAATTAATCTGCATTGAAGATGTCTCGTTTGACACAATTAGTCTATGTATTGTAAGAAGTATTGTTTTGAAACCATTCTCCGTGAGTGATAAGTGGCAATTCTAGTGAGTGTTAAATGATATATAGAAAGGTAATTATTGTTCTAAAATCAACAGTTTGCACGATTTCATAAATAAATAACCGTTAGGTTAGTATATTTTAGGGCTTTGAAAAGGTTTAAGTCAGTATAGGTTGAAATAAAGGACAAGATAGAAAATAATGGAAGGTTCTTCAAATGCAAGCCCGGCAAAGTTTGATGTGAGTTCAAATAATATGTCTTTTCAGTGTGTTTTCAATCCAAAAATATGTAAAATATGATGAACTTGTCACTCTAAAAGTTTATCGCTTAACATAACTTTACAGAAAATTTAAGTTTGAACAATTATTCGTTATTATTTCATCATATCTTTGATTTAGTCTGGTAGCTCTTTACTTTTAGATGAAAAGTGTCCTCTTGTGGGAAAGAGTTTTTGTCACTCTAATAAGTTTATCGCTAAACATAAGTTTACGTTTGAACAATTATTCGTTATGATTTGATCATTTCTTTGTTTTAGTAGCTCTTTACTTTTAGTTGAAAAGTGTCCTCTTGTGGGAAAGAGTTTTTGTCACTCTAATAAGTTTATCGCTAAACATAACTTTACAGAAAATTTAAGTTTGAGCAATTATTCGTTATTATTTCATCATATCTTTGATTTAGTCTGGTAGCTCTTTACTTTTAGCTGAAAAGTGTCTGTTTTTCTCTTTCTCAAATTAAAATGGTTTTAAGCAAAAAGAGATTACTGTTTATTAAGCTTGTGGATTCGTAACCTGTATTTGCCGGAGAACAGGTTAAACGGGATTATTTCCAAAAATAATTACCAACAATATATTTAGGACATTGGTGAAAGGGGGGGGGGGGGTTTTACATGCCTCAATTCTATCACCATTATTGTAAAATGAAAACAAAGTGTTTGAATGAAAAGGAAGGTTAGGTTGGGATGTCGATGAATAAGCCTTTTTTTTCTTTTAATTAATTGAAATAGCATTTGATTTCTGAGTTTAGTATATTCTTATTTTTTGCTTTACTGAAAATGCTGGCGCATGGGGGCTTTCTTAGTGATAAATTCTTTTCTAGACAAAATTATGGTTCGTTTGAATGATGATACTAATTTTACTTCTTTTAAAAAAAGGATTAAATTATTTTGAAACTAATTTTTTCTCTTGTTTTTAAGGCAAATTGTGAAGAATGACCGTCGCCACCATCCAGTAAGAGAGCAAGGGCTAATAATGCGAGCCCGGGAAAGGCTACTGTTATGCAATATGGTCGCTGGCCGAAGCCTCCTAAACAAGTGATGCCTACCCAAGCCGTATTGGAATGTGACATCGCTAGCACATCCGCTCTCCATGGACCTCTAATAGCTGCCCCATCAACGATAGGTCAGGAGGTTACCCTCCAGCATGCTATGTCAGATCCTTCCGACATCCAAGCCCAGACGGATTATGCAAATGTAAGCATTTTTTCCTACCTATCTATTTCTTCCAATGTTTTTTTCTTTTTCAATCCCAATATAAACTTATCTCTGCGGGATATTAACCCCTTCACCCCCCAAAGGAATTTTCAGTGAAAAACTCAAAAATATAGCTCTTAATATGGTTTTTCAGTTTTTTTTTCTAACGAAAATAAGCAAAATACGACGAAATTACGTTCCCATGGTTCTAATTCATATCCTTTAATTAGGGAGGTCAAGGCTTGGTACGAAAAAGGAATTTTCAGTGAAAAACTCACAAATATAGCTCTTAATATGGCTTTTCAGTGTTTTTTCCAAAGAAAATACGCAAAATACGATGAAAATGAGTTCCCATGGTTCTAATTCGTATCCTTCAATTAGGGAGGTGAGGGCTTGGCAAAAAAATATGGAATTTTCAGTGAAAAACTCAAAAATATAGCTATTAATATGGCTTTACAGTGTGTTTTCCAACGAAAATAAGCAAAATATGATGAAAATACATTCCCATGGTTCTAATTCGTATCCTTTAATTATGAAAAAACTTGAAACAGTGATTCTCCGATAAGCCTTCAGCTGCAATTTACACCAAAAGGCCATGATACTTATCAAAAGCATGAAAATTAAAAATGTTAAATTGTATATTTCAAAGAAATAATAGCCTTCTTAATAATTTAAAATCGATAAACCATGGAAAGTGGTTTTCTTTAGTATTGTTTGTGAATGTTTAAAAGATGATGAGTGACAGAAAACATTTTGAAACTAAACAAAACTTAAATTTGGTAAATTGTCAAATGTTGTCAAAATGTAATTTTTTCCTGAAGTTGAAACCTCTTAGTTTAACTCAGGTATTGAACCTTTGGTAGATATATTGGTTCGAAAATAAACTATTCCCGTAAAATCTGAACTAATATAGGTTTTCCACAGGAAACTCTAGTTTTTGATCATCGTGTTCTCAATCTTTTAGGATGTATGGCATGGTTGGGGCCATTCTTATTTGCCATCTGAATAATGTGTTACATCCAAATACTACCCTTTATTTTTTGAAATGTCTATAATATTAATAATGCCTCATATCTATGATTTAGTCTGGTAGCTCTTTACTTTTAGCTGAAAAGTGTCCTCTTGTGGGAAAGAGTTTTTGTCACTCTAACAAGTTTATCGCTAAACATAACTTTACAGAAAATTTAAGTTTGAACAATTATTCGTTATTATTTCATCATATCTTTGATTTAGTAGCTCTTTACTTTTAGTTGAATAGTGTCCTCTTGTGGGAAAGAGTTTTTGTCACTCTAATAAGTTTATCGCTAAACATAACTTTACGGAAAATTTAAGTTTGAACAATTATTCGTTATTATTTCATAATATCTTTGATTTAGTCTGGTAGCTCTTTACTTTTAGTTGAAAAGTGTCCTATTGTGGGAAAAAGTTTTTTGTCACTTTAACTAGTATGTCATTGGACATAAGTTTACGTTTGAACAATTATTCGTTATTATTTCTGTTCATCTTTGATTTAGTCTGGTAGCTCTTTACTTTTACTCGAAAAGTGTTCTCTTGTGGGAAAAAGTTTTTTGTCACTCTAATAAGTTTATCGCTAAACATAACTTTACAGAAAATTTAAGTTTGAACAATTATTCGTTATTATTTCATCATATCTTTGATTTAGTCTGGTAGCTCTTTACTTTTAGTTGAAAAGTGTCCTCTTGTGGGAAAAAGTTTTTGTCACTTTAACTAGTATGACATTGGACATAAGTTTACGTTTGAACAATTATTCGTTATTATTTCATCATATCTTTGATTTAGTCTGGTAGCTCTTTACTTTTAGTCGAAAAGTGTCCTCTTGTGGGAAAGAGTTTTTGACACTCTAATAAGTTTATCGCTAAACATAACTTTACAGAAAATTTAAGTTTGAACAATTATTCGTTATTATTTCATCATATCTTTGATTTAGTCTGGTAGCTCTTTACTTTTAGTTGAAAAGTGTCCTCTTGTGGGAAAAAGTTTTTGTCACTTTAACTAGTATGTCACTGGACATAAGTTTACGTTTGAACAATTATTCGTTATTATTTCATCATATCTTTGATTTAGTCTGGTAGCTCTTTACTTTTAGTTGAAAAGTGTCCTCTTGTGGGAAAAAGTTTTTTGTCACTCTAATAAGTTTATCGCTAAACATAACTTTACAAAGAACTATGATCCATTGATTATAAAGGCGTGGCTAAAAAGGAATTGTCAGTGAAAAACTCACAATTGAGCCATTCTATTGCGAAAACACACGAAATTTAGAAAAAATGTAAAATACGATTAAATTACGTTCCCATGGTTCTAATTAATATCCTTTAATTAGGGAGGTAAAGGCTTGGCAAAAAAAAAAGGAATTTTTAGTGAAAAACTTAAAAATATATCTATTAATATGGTTTTTCAGTGTTTTTTCCAACGAAAATAAGCAAAATATGATGAAAATGCATTCCCATGGTTCTAATTCGTATCCTTTAATTATGAAAAAACTTGAAACAGTGATTTTGCGATAAGCCTTCAGCTGCAATTTACACCAAAAGGACAAGATACTTATCAAAAGCATGAAAATTAAAAATGAAAAATGTATATTTCAAAGAAATAATAGCCTTCTTAATAATTTAAAATCGATAAACCATGGAAAGTGGTTTTCTTTAGTATTGTTAGTGAATGATTAAAAGATGATGAGTGACAGAAAACATTTTGAAACTAAACAAAACTTTAAATTTGGTAAATTGTCAAATGTTGTCAAAATGTAATTTTTTCCTGAAATTGAAACCTCTTAGTTTAACTCAGGTATTGAACCTTTGGTAGATATATTGGTTCGAAAATAAACTATTCCCGTAAAATCTGAACTAATATAGGTTTTTGACCGTAAACTCTAGTTTTTGATCATAGCGTTCTCAATCTTTTAGGATGTATGGACCAAGTGGGAGCTCACGGAAAGTGAGGAGCTTCTTTTGTGTAAACCCGAGATTGAAAGTATAGATGTTGATGACGACGTGCTAGAAGTTCATTATACAGATGATGGACTTTCATACACATCTGATGATTTAGTACGGAGGGGGCCTTCGGGCCGAGTCTGTATAGAGGACGATGAGCGGTTGGCTCCTAGTTTACCCATAAGAGTACGCGGCGATTTATTTGAGGAGATGCCTCTTCTCCTAGATATAATTGTAAATGAAGAAAATGAGGTTGACGTAATTGAACCAGATGTACTTTATTTAAAAACTGTTATAAATATCGATATATCAAAGGAATAAAGATTAGAAGAATCATTTATTTTTTGTTATCTTTGATAGAAAACTTGGTTGTGGACTGAGAACACTCTATATGGTGATCTAATCAATCTGAACCATTCATGTACAGAAGTCTCTATTGGTATCCTTATTCTATACGTATCGAGTATATCAAAATTAAAATAGCACAAACAAATTTATTGTATGATTATGGTATAAAACTCATTATACATATTAATAATTAGATTTAACGGTAAATCATATATGGGAACTCTTCCACCATGGTTTCCATTGTTTAAAATCCTTTTCGTAGAATGACCTCTTATGTTGTCTCTTAAAGGGCCACTTTTTCTCTTCCCTTAGAGCATAATCATCATAATAATCCGAGTTATATCTTGCACTATATATATTTTTCTTTGGGTTTTCACCTTTTTCTTTGGGTTTTGCTGTCTTTTACACTACAGAGAAATCCCTCTTTTACCAGTCCCTTTTTTTGATCTTCCTTTTCTAACATACTAATCCTTCTTTTATCTGAGCTTATTTACAATCAGTATAAATTTCGTTCCATGTCGCATATAAATTTTCTTCCCGCTTCCTCCAGATTCTTCTCATCTGTCTCTGCCTCTATACACTCTAAACATTCAGTAGATTCATAGGAATACTCAAAATCATGAAAATGCCCCTTACAAATAGAACAGTTGCAATAAAAGGATATTTCTAACTCAACTTGTTCACTCATGTTATTACACTGCTAACTAAAAACTTAGTGAATCACATTGCATGCCCGTTATATGCGAAATCTCAAGGTCAAATTGTTATGTAACCAGCTCTCTGATTGGCTGAGAGAGGGGATGTAACCGACTCGCTGATTGGCTGAGAAGGAAACACGTGATCTAACTGTTTCCTTGGAAACTCATAGCATTTGGCTCGAGCAACAACAACAAATACTATTTCTGGATCATAACATTCGCTGAGAGCGTGCACTTACAACAACAACAACAACATTGACCTTGACATTTGCCTCGGAAACAACAACAAATATTATTTCTGGATCATAACATTCGCTGAGAGTGTGCACTAACAACAACAACATTGACCTTGACATTTGCCTCGGAAACAACAACAAATACTATTTCTGGATCATAGCATTCGCTGAGAGCGTGCCAAAAACACACCTGGAGAAAGAGGTCATTGAGAAAGAGGTCATTGACCCTGTCCTCATTAAACTATGTAAAAAAAGTTATAGGTGGCAGCAGGGGTGAGGGGTGGGAGTAGAACCTCCCCTTCTACTCACTTAAAAGGGCACTAAACGGTTACTTACGTTCGAATGAGCCCTCCCACGATATTATAGGACCACCGGGTCCATACGATCACCCCTGGGAAAAAAACAACAACAAATAAATACGCATCCGTGGTCTTTATTCTGGCAAAAAAAAAAAAAAAAAAAATTCCACTTTTTTGCAAGTAGGAGCTTGAAACCTCTACAGTAGGGTTCTCTGATACGCTGAATCTGATGGTGTGATTTCCATTAAGGTTCTATAATTTTTAGGGGGTGTTTCCCCCTTTTTTCGAAAATCAGGCAAATTTTCTCAGATGCGTAACTTTTGATGGGTAAAATTAAACTTGATAAAACTTATATATTTGAAATCAGCAGTAAAATTTAATACTTTTGTGTATCTATTGGTATCAAACTTACGTTTTTTAGAGTTTCGGTTACTATTGAGCCGGGTCGCTCCTTACTTACAGTTTGTTACCACAAACTGTTTCATTATTCTAAACAAAAAGCGACAAAAATCTTACCCAAGTAATCCGTCTTCCAATGTCATTCTAATGAATGTTTGATTTTTGCCTCAAGAAGTCATTCAGTGAAGTGGCACAGATGCAAACCTTAACACATGATATTTTTAGACAAGCCACTCTCACTCGCCTTCTCACTTTGAAAATATCCAATCAAAAACATTCCCCGCGAGCGACCAGGATTCCCTTTCCGGGTCTAGTCAATTATTGTCTTCTTGCAAACATTAAGGCCTGTTTCATTGAGAAAGAGTCATTCTAATTCATTCCTCACTTTCTACACTTTACTAAGGAATGATATTAACTTCAGTTAGTTAAAGATCAATAGGCAAACTTTTCTTGTTTTATTAGGGAATACTACTACTACTAACAACTCACCGCAGCAATAAGCTGCCTGCAAAGCTAGGCCCTTTATTAGGGAATGGTAAGGAATGATTCCTTCCCTGTCTAATCTAGTAAAGGAATGATAAGAAAATTAATACCATAGCAAGTTCTTATACTTATAATGCATTAACTTGATTAGACGGGATAGGAATTATTCCTTAGTAAAACAAATTTGCCTTATACCTCAACTAAAGTTAACATAATTTTTGAATATAATGTAAAAAATGAGAAATGGATTGGGATGACGGTTTCTTAATAGAAGAGGCCTTTTGTCTTAAAGTTTTCCTCTAATTAAATAAAAAAAACAAGTTTTTTTTTAACTGAAAGTAAGAAGCGACATTAAAACTCAAAAACGAACAGAAATTATTCCAAATATGAAAGGGGCTGCTCCCTTCTCAACGCCTCGCTTTTTACGCTAAAGTTTTTTTTATCGTTTTAAAAAATAAAGTTGTGAGACAGAGTCAAACTTTAGCGTAAAGAGCGAGGCGTTGAGGAAGGGACGGCCCCTTTCATATACGGAATAATTTCTGTTCGTTTTAAGTTTTAATTTATGATGTCCCCCACAATAAAAGGTTTTGATGAATCTTAATTTGTCGTTCAGCTCTTTGTTCAAACTGTTTGAGCTTAACTTGAAAACATTTCACCTGAATTCTTGCTAAATAACGAAATTCACCCCCTCCGAAAATTAGCACTCCTTCCCATTATAGACGATTCCTCAGACAATTCTTCACCGTGGAGAATTTTCCCTGGAAAACTCCTCCCCACAGACAATTACCCCCTGGAAAATTCTCCCCCCATGTAAAATTGAACAGCCAAAGGGATAGTAAGACACAGGGGCGTCGTTTTTTTGGGGGGGATAGGTATTTGTCCCCTCCCAAACCAAGGCCTAGGAGGGGCAATTGCCCTCTGGTCATAGCAAATAATACCCCTGCATTATACCTATATTTTGGAACGCAGTTAGAATATTCCAAAATTCAAATTAAACCTATACCACTATTTATTTGTGCATTAAGTTGCTTCGGTTTACGGGTATTAAGTTGAAACAAAAGAGATAGATATGGTACAATGCATGCAAAATATATAATTTAGGCTATATATTTGCACATTATGGAAGGTGGGAATGTTTGTAAAGTGAAGCCCCCTTTTAGGAACTATATAAGTAATCCTAAAAATTCTAAGATTCTTACTTGTATTATTCCTAAAAAATGTTCACTTTATTTAAACGGAAAAGGTCCACCATAAGCAGACAAGATTTTTGTCTATCTAAACTTTTTTTTGCCTTCGGCCCTTGCAAGCTATGACCGGTAGATCGGACCTTTCATATATTGCTTGACGTCACCTCTCTTCACTTGCTTGGTCTGTAACCAGTGGCGTAATTGCACTAGAATACTGGGAGGGGGGAATGGTTGGAGTTTATTTTCCCAAATAAAGTGAAAACGACAGTGAAAAATGAACCATATAGTGCCATGCGGGCAAATATATACTAAAGAATGATCTGTTTCTCTGGATGCTTGAATTATGCAGGCTTATCTTAGTTCTGACAAGATTTTATGCAGAAACTAAATTTTGGCTGGGGGGGGGGGGGCTAGCTGAGTTCTTGAGGGGGTAGTTGCCTCTCCTCTTTCTCTTAGCAAATTATACCCCTGTCTTTTACTTAAATGCTTGGCCCTCCCGACTGGGCTCGGACCTTTGGTCCTAACACTTGTGCCATTGCAACCTAGTTAGAATGATGTCGCAATTTTTGAATTTTTTTTAGTTTAAAATTGATAGGTTTTTATAGCTGTGTGAAAAAATCACCCAATTTAAATTTTCACGGTTCTACTTTGATTAGTTTGAATAAGTTTTCATCCATTAATTCTAACACAAGGCATTCATTCGACTAGAAAGTCCAGCTTTTCCCTTTATCTAATTGCTTCAGCGCATGCGTACTATGTTTGGAAAGTTCCCATAGCTGCCAAAGCGTAATTCAAGGGGAAACTTCAAAACATTCCAAGAATTAAAAGGGCTAAATATTTACATAGGTAAATCTGAGAACTGGAACAAGAAACTAAAAAAAGGCCTAAAAATGCGTGTGAAAAATTCAAGGGTACTTGTATGATATAGCCCCGACCTAATATCCTTCATCTAAGTAGAACCTGTTTCTCTGGCGCTCATTCCTAATGAGATATACCTAAGTATGATAAAAATACAATACTTTAGAAACAGATTCGGGCTATATATTTCCACACTAGGGGGGGGGGGGGGGGTAAAGTATAGCGGGAATGCATGCCATATTTGTTAGGTACAATTATTCTACATATTATGAAGTAAGAATCGTTTTCTAACTTCTCACTGTCCTTATACTTTACCCAATCCCCTCCCCTAATGTGAAAATATATAGCCCAAATTATATATTTCCCATCTATTCTGTCACTTTTCTTTGTCTTGTCGCACGCTAAGCTGAATGAAAGTAACGAAAAAAACGGTTCTACAATGCGTCAACAGATGAACAACTTGAGTGGTCGGGGTTATATCATACATGTGCCATTGCAAGAAATTGTCAGGACAATTGCAATTTTTTGCGGGGGAGACAATATTCATTGTATAGAATAAACCACAGTAAGTAAAGTAACTTACTTTGAGTTCTCCATTTATGAATAGGCTACGTGTATAGAGATATGTATATATAGCCAGTACACAGAGAGAAATTTTTTTTACTATTAATCAACTGTTTCTTTACTAACGAAAATTGCCGCTAGAATATTTAAGTTTGTAGAACCTGTCTGAAATAACCTGTTTATGACGTTGTGATAACAACTGTGGTCCAATTGCCAAAGTATTTCTTTATTTTGTCTCAATTTTTGATTTGCTCCTCACCGGGTCTTATCAACTCGTCTTCAAAAGAATTAAAGTTGTCACAGTAAGGAAAAGTTTACAAATTAAACCCATTTACGCCATTTCGGCGCTTTTTGAGGTGGTTGTGCATTGGATTTTTCAAATCGGTGCATGTTTTTGGTGCGAGAAAATCGTTCATTCGGCGTATTTTTACTAGAAAAATGGAGCTTTTGGCGCATTTTATGGCCGCGCAACTTTAAACCAGACATCTGGCAACACTAATTAAACAGTGTATCCCTCAGATGGGATGGGCATATAGACCATACAGAGAATGCAAGAGCACTAACAGGAAGGCAAGATTTTGAGCTAATTTTTGGGGAATTTTCATTGAAGAGCATAAAAAAGTCGAATTATCTCCCCCCTCTAGATTTTAAAGAATATCTTTTTTTGCACTTTTATCTAAAATCTAAAAAAAAATCCTTGCCCCCTATATTTTCATGAATTGGTATCCTTGATAGAATGGGCTGTAACGCTATCCAAGAATAAATGAAAATAAATCCTAAAATCCTAGATTAAATGTATTTATTGGTGTCGTTTCTTTTTTTTGGGGGGGGGAGGGAGGAGGAGCAGAGGCTTTGCAGCTTTACATTCAGGAAGATTGTTGGTTTTTTTCGCACTTAGACTGCATAACAGTGTCTGACCGAGGGCTAGGATTTCCACATTAGGAATCAATGCATCGAAAACAAATTCCGACCGAGGAAATATATACAAACAAATCTAGATTTAAAAAGATAAATTTGTTCTTTCTAGGTTTATTTAGCATTTAGTTGATCCAATTTGTTGGAAACCCGCCTAAAAACTGCAAAAAGAAATAGTAGAATAAAAAAAAAAAGCAAAGTAACTTCTAAAAATGCAACAAACAAGACATACCCACAAGAAGACATGCCACAAGATATACCCCACACATGTAAGGGGGGTTTGCACCCCCCCTTACATTGCCTAAAGTGTTGTAATTTACGTAATTAACGCAAGTTTGCGTTAATTAAACTTGCTCCTAATGCAAGTCTATCGGAACTATTCCCCCCCCCCCTCCCCTAAAAAATCCTGGGTCCGCTACTGAGAAGGGTTGTTAGGGGTATCATGTTTTTTGGTGATTCTGATCTCTTTTCTAAATGACGGTTAGACAAAACTTAGAGATGGCACTTGTCGCAAACAAAAGTTTTTCTTAGACTTCATGGAAACGCCAGCAAACATTCTTTGAATTTTTACAGGTCTGAAAATATTAAGGGCATCGAAGTAAAAAATACCCCTTGGATCAATCTTAGGTCAATTCATACGTGAAGGCAGAGAGTTCCTATGAATCGTCTTTGGGTTGATCTTAAGTATGAAGTTGTTAGGACGTTGCCGCATTATCGTCAGCCTTGCCTCGTTAGACCGTGAAAAAAAAGCAAGAATAATTTTGATATTTTGCCAATTCATTTTGTCTGTAAAATTCGATGATTATCAATCTGTTTTCAATCCGTTTTCACGTTCATGGAAAGAAAGCTACATAGTTAAGTGAAGTGTTTTTTTTTCTTTTTTAACTTTTTACCTTTCTTTTTTACCTAATTTTTTTACCCGTGCTTCTTTGAGTTCCCAATTTTTCATTTTTTTCTAAAACATGATAACTGTGTAAGTTTTTACTTACTTAGCCTAAACAATTTGATTTAATTTTCACTGTCCCTGGTACTTGAACGGGTACAATGTCGGCAATTAGGTACGCAACTATGATGACTCAAAAATCCCAAATGCGCCCCTTGATTCAAACAAAATAGGGAAAGTAGTCCTTGCACCCATTGGCGCCCCTGGTGAGAACACATGTAGAGCATTGAATTCAAATTTGAGTTTTACTAACGTTGCATTACTTCGGGAAGGTCGGTAATAGCTTGTTCAACCAGGAGCAGTCTCGACAATTCGATGTTTTCCGTTCCTTGACGTTCCGGCTTGCCGTCCGTTTAATCAAAGCTATTTTATCAATTAATAGACTTGATCATTCTCTCTTGATAAAACTCATAAACAAGTCTTTTTGCATGACAAACTTACAAGGGTGTATCCCGATTTTTCTCCGAGGGTTGGGTTAAAAAACGAAAAAATGGATGAAAAATATGATTGTATGCATTTGTGTTACGTTTTTCGAGTAAAAAAATCCGGGGGTGAGGGATTCAAACCCAGTACCTCCCCACTCCCTGGATACAGCCTTACAAAATTGTCAAAATCAACCCAAAAAACTGCCATTCTACCTGCGGTGAATTTGGCCTGGCCAGGGGGGGGGGGGGGTGGAGTCCCCCCCCCGTTTTTCTGAGATTCGAAATTAAATTCCTTTTCTTCAATATTTTTAAACTCCTGTGGTACACCTTGTCCCCCACCATATTATGATCCCTAAAACTGCTACTGCACTCTACCGCTAGTGTTTTATCTAGGGGGTCTAGTAGGGGTAAGATCTAGTAGCTCATTTTCTAAAGCCTGAGGTCAATAGTAGTAGTATCGGCAGGTGTGCTCACAGAAGAACTGAAACAAGTTAAATGAAAATCAAGGATGCCAATTAGGGGTAGGGTGAGGTTGCCCCCAAGATATTTCACCTTCTCTTTGTATCCCAGATTTTTTTTTCATTATCTTCATTTGAAAATCTGAAAAATGATAAAATTCCCCCTTTACCCTTGATTAAAAAAATATATATATTTTTATATCTTGATAAAAAAAAACAACAACAAAAATCCTTGTCCTGCATAAATTAATACCCCCTCCCCCCAGGTGAGAACACACGTTGATAATAGTCTTACTATTTTTTATTTCTTATTCAATAAAAATTCAGTTTATTAACATTTACAATACTGCCAGCTCCTAAATAAGCTTCAAGTTACATCCATTTTACATTTATTCTATCCCTCTCTATTTTCTACTTAGAAACGTTGAATGAAAATTGACCTGTGTTATAAATCAGTTAACTAACGAAGTTTAGTTTGAAGGATTGCCCATTCTCTACTACCCGTTTTGCTCCTTGGAGTTCTCATTGTTACATTACGCCTCTGGCATACATCTATCATGTCATACATCTTTGCCTCCCCCCCGCCCCCAAGACAAGCATTGTGCCACCCGTGATACACTTCTACCACGCGGAGTGCACCATAGGGTGTAAACGATATTCCAAGGTGGATCAATACAATTTATTCAATTTATTTCAATTTCATTTTCAATTTATTCAATATTACAATAATTACATAAATAGACTTAATCGCTAGAAATCCCAAGAAGCATAGCTTGTGGAGGACCTCATCGATCACCCTTCCCTTTAGTTTTTGACATGAATGACTCTTCTTAACTCTTTTTTTTTTTTTTTACTAATCTAGGTGTTCTACGCTGAATTAAAAAAGGATTATCGCATTTAGAATTGAACTCAATTTATTAAGAGACAAGGTTAGAAGAAAAAAGTATGCCAGAAGGTTGCTCTTAAAACTTAATATAAGTCACAAAAAAAAAAAAATATATTTATCCGTATAAAAACAAGATGAAAATAAATGAAAGAGCAAATATTTATTTTGCTAATATTTACTGCAAAGTGTACCACGCATTTATCCTCAATGCCTTGTGCAGGTACCTACACCTTTTCTGTTAGGGAGAGGGGGAGAAGATGTGAATCCCAGAGTTTCACCCAGAAATTTAAAGGTAGGGTAAAGGGAAGGCCATACCAAGAACTTTTTTCTGAGGGATTTTTAATCAAAAAAAATTCAGGGGGGGGGGGGTACATAAAAAAAACTTCAAAAAACACATACAAAATTTGTTTATATTCATTTTGTTACGTTTTTACGAGTCAGACAAAAATTTCGGGGGGGGGGGGAGGGGTTCAAACCAGGTAACCCCCCTTGGATACGGCCCTGGGCAAAGGTTCTTATTATTATTATTTTTTTACGACGTGTTTTTTTAAGACTCTGTGTATTGATTTTATTGATTGTATGGTATTGAAAAATAAATGAATTAATAGTTACATTAATTAATAAAACTAAATTGATAAATAGCTTTAATATAATAAACGGTAAATGTCTGTTAAAAACAACATCCTGAAGAAGTGAGGTTAGGTTAATCCTAATGAAATATACCAAAGCATGATGATATTATAGTACTTCAGAAACAAGATTATGGAAACTATGAAAAAGAATTATGGAAAGCAGGCCACGCATAACGCATTATATTAAATACCTAAACTAATCGTTGTAATTTTATCTTAGGTATTTGTATGCCCGATAAGTGCAGTTTTGATCATGTTGGCCTTTGTCCTGTTTTAGCTTGTATTGACAAATCACGTTGTTTTACTCGTGTATCACCAGTGGCAGAGAGCAGGTTTAAAATCCAACCTTTTTTGGGGCGAAGCCGAGAGCATTCGCGACCCCCTCCTCCCCTGGGTCGTGTTCCAGTCGACTTACAGTCTTATCCTCCTGCTTACCGGATGGAGAGCAGCATACCCCAGGAATCCATCCCTCGAAAGTCTCCTCCGTCCCAGATACTTACGCGTGTCCGGTCGACCCCACCCATCAGATCACGTTACCCAATTCGGACTATCCCCAAACCTCCCCACACTCACATCACTCCCAAAAATCCACATCCCATGGACTTAAATCCTCTCCGTACGTCAAAGAATTTGATAACTGGTTCTGGCCTCCATCTGTCAATTGCCTAAATAAACCTGACCCCTCCCCTTTTAGACACCTCCACCCTACTTCTCTTTCCTAGCATCATCTTGCCTTGCCCTCCTCTCTATAAATAACATTCCGATTTTAATTTCTTCTCGTACCACCAGGAAATCTTTCCCCCATCCCTTAGTAGTAAGGCATCTAGTACCACTGAACCCACATTAAATTACACATGGATATGTGTGCAGTTTAACCGGTACATTGGCTTACCAGGGTCAGTCACCTATTACTATGAACGGTACTTGCCTTAGCAGACGGGTTTTTATGAGGTAACACCCATTTTTTTGGGGTCAATCGGTGAGAGAGAGCGGCGGTCACACTAACTTGATTAGTAGTTGGATTCAAATATAAGGAGTAATTTTCATTGTAGTTCATATTAGTAAGAGAATTGAATTCAGAGAGAGAACAGTTTATTTGAGAGGATATTAGTGGGGAAAAAATGAGTGGTGCATTTACATTATTGGAGATTAATGATGGAACCGACAGCAGCAGCAGCAATGATATACGAGTACCCAATGTAGCTGTGGAAATAACCGCTGGCTGTAGACTATGCCTTGAATGGGATAGTATGTATGCTAGATACGTGATATCATTAAGCAAGTTTAAGCAGGAGGAGCAACTATGTTTTGCTGGAAAAGTGAATATTCTCCATATAAATAAACTTCGGTCAGCATTAGATGTCCTATCGAAATATATTGATGAGAATAAAATCCATCAGTGATTATTATTATTGTGATTATATTTAATTAAAATGTTTTTAAATCAATACTTCTTTTTCTTTCTGTAGTAGACTTGCATATTTTTTATAGAGTACACAAATAAATTCGAGACAGTCTGGAAATAGCTGTGACAGTGTTGGGACTCAAAAAAATGGATAGGTTCGAGAAAGAGCGAATTACGATGAATTTAGTTCTTATGGAAAAATGTTTGATTCTAGATGATGATTTTATAGAGTTTTCTATTCAAAGGAAGATATGTCCTCGGGGAATGATTGTTGATATAATGAAAACTGATTCTCCATCATTAGAAAATTGTATGAAACTTCTACGTCGTGGTCTAAGTACATTTACACAATTTATTGACAGATTGATCAAGACACGGTAAAATTATATTGTGGATATGCTTTTAAACATTAGCTTTGAAATTTAGGATTTTTTTCATGAGAAAGATGGTGTTCAAGGATGATTTACTCCTCTCTTTTTCTTTATCTCAGACAATTTTTGTTGTTGCTAGCTCAGTTTCATTGTGGTAGTGAGAGTGTCAACACATGACAAAATGTTCCATACATGTCCGTTATGTATGTACTCACTGGGCAGCTGGTAATTATCATGTGAGAATTGTACAATGACTGACGAGTATGATGAAAAGTGTAGATTATGCAACCCATGTAAATTGCATAGAGGGTATGCTGTACAAATTAAAGGTTGTAATTCCTGTCATGAAAAGGTGTGTGACTCTCATCCTGAAGGTCACCTATGCTCCAATTGTCATTATGATAAATGTAATCAGTGGGAGAATACATATCCCGGTATGATTGGAAAGAATCCTAAACGTGATTTTAGTTTATTGCTACGAGATTGGTATCGTCGTGGGTTTAGATTTTTCTGGGAGGAGGAACCAGGTCAACGATTCAACTGTTGGAACAACTAAAGAATATGGTTTCTACATGGTTTCTACGTTATCATTATAAGGACCCTGGGTGTTATGATTATAAACAAAATGATTTTTATTTTGTCGTAACAGAATGTGGTTCGACACTTGAGGCCACTGTTTGTGAAATTACTTTAAATAAGTAAATTGAAACATGTGAATTCTATAGAATGAATGAGAATAGTATCTTTGACTATACAAAGAGATATGACCAGAGTGAAGTCACACTCTACTGTAGAAAATATGACCCTGACATTGCAGTACATCGGGATGAGTACACTGTGAATTCAGATAATCTACCTGCACTAGTTGCTGTCGACAAATACCTAGTAGTGGACGAAATCTAAAGAGTAGAAAAGTCGTTTTATCATGTATATAATTTTTTTTTATTAATAAACAATTTCACATACATCTTTATAACATTTTATTCTTAGGGCACTAAAATCAATATTAAATGCACTTGTAAGTATATTCTCCACTAGAAAGTCGTTCAATCGAGGTAAGTCAACGTAGATGTTGAGAAACTGCTTGTAGGTGTAGCCACGACATCTGAACATGAAAAAGAGTAGTGCAGGACAGCCACAAATCTTAGTCGTTAAATCCTTTAATCTTCGTTGATTTTGAATAATGGGCTTCCGCCTGCTTTCAATAAAGTTGCTGATGTATGGTGCGTATAATTTATACGATAGCCCAAGAGGATCGAAATATTCAATATTTTTCTCTGTTTGAAAGATGAATAGACAATGACCAGTCTTCAAACTCGATGGACTGATATTAACAATTATTATGGTATTGTTAACAATTGGCATTGTTTCAACAAGGCTTAAAGGTTTAAAATAGGAGTTGTGTTAGGTCCTGTCTGAATCCATACTAAAAATGTCGATCATTTGGTTTGTGTTCTCGATGCTAGGTCGTGCATAGTACTTCCTCTGAGTGGGAATTTCCAATAAGTTTCAAGCTCACTTAGAGATATTAGCGTGGTACACTCAGTCAGAGCATTGGCAAATGTACATTCTAAACATACATTCCCTGTTCGTACTATGCTCATATCCTGAGTCCCTGACAAGTCCAAAACAATAACCCCATGATTTTTTGAAAACATTGAATCGGTTATTCCATTTTCAAATAGTTGAGAGTCATGATCTAGGGATTGCATGGTCAACTCGTACAGAGTTCTATAGGATTTTTTGTCAAATGATAGAGTGTACAGTGGAATACCATTCACTTAGCACACGAGGCTAGATAGGCCGAAAAAATTAAAATCATGGGGGGATTCAGTCCACGATCCAACGGCACTACCACTCTTCACAAAGGCCAAAGCCAATTTTGATGGGATTTCTCCATTGATAAATGATGAATCGCTATAGCTAAGAGAGCCGGTGGCACTGTGACGTTGATTGGTGATACTATGGAGGACAAGAAGTTTAATGTTGTGACCATTGGCTCTTAGCTTTTCCACTGCCAATGCAACAGAGCTCATAACCTGTTGTTTTCGGACGTGGAGAATTGCCGATGTGATAATGACATTTGCATCGGGTGCTGCAGGAAGTGTTTTTCTCAACATAACATTTGATGGGGACATCTGTAGCCTTATGTCAATCTTGACATTGGGGGGTAACCATTGGGATATATTGAATATCTCATGATTTAATTTTCACACCAGATGATACTCCAGGGCCACTGCAGAATTCAAATAATCGTCAGTATCAAAACCTGATCGATATTCATATCCCAATTATTGTCCTCTCAAATCCTTGTATGACTTTTGCGTCATCATCATAAATTGTATGTAGCTTGCATAGTTGTATAAATTATTTCTATTGCTAACCAATGTCACATTAATAAATACATTAATTTGTTTGAATAGGTTGTGTATAATACAGTTTTCATAGGAGAGACCATCGCCGGCATTTGGAGTTGTATTATCTTACTTTTTCTTCACCACAACATTTAAATCAATAAATGTTGACGACAAAACAATGAAATAGTCTTCATTGGAAAATATTTGAAAGTGTATATTTTCCGAGAGGGGTTGTTGGGGGTGAAATTGTTCATAGTAGCCATACTTGACACTGACATCAACATTTTCAGCATTGAATAGATTCAATGAGGACCTAATTGATGGATATGATTCCTTGTGGGGGAGATAAGTCATCTTAAGAGAAGAAATCCTTCTTTGTTCTCACAGTATGCTTCTTTTTCTTCTTCTTCTGCTTATTGGTCTTTTTTGTTTTGTTCCTCAAAGTCCTTGTTGATGTCCTTTGCTTCCTGCCTGGGTGGATACTGATGAGTGAATGATGCGAACGCATCCTTTTCAATCCCTCCCCAATTTGTCGAGATTTTAGTTGTTCACCAACGGCTCTTGCTGAAGATCTAATATTTTCCTTAACACTCTCCTTGAAATTCTTACCCGACCCCCAGTCCTATAGTGTGGAGGCAGCAAAATTTGGTGCAGCAGGTACAAGATATTTTCTGGCAAGGGGTAGTGCAGAACAAAATAGCTAGCAAACCAGCTACCAAGACCATAGCCAGACATTGTAGTACGACCCTTGTAGTAGTCCAGTCCATTGCCTATTTGACGTGGACTCAAAGCACCAACATAACAATCGATATTGGAACAGACAAATGGAAATCTCCCATTGTTCATTTTAGGTGTTTGTGCTGTCGCTGAAAACGGGTCGAAAATGACATGTAATTACTGATAAGCATTTTGTTATTGTTAGAGGATTAGCCAATTCACTTCTTAGTGTTAACTGACAGAGTTCCAAATACGAAGTTTTTCAAGGAACATACTGAAGATGCTTTATTTTATAGTGATGAACAAGTCCATGAGTTGTTTTTCGTTCAAGAACACTAACGAGGGGGACATTTGAATTACCAACTTTAGACGTTTACACAAAGGATGCATAGAGAAATAAGCAAAAGTCCGAGGCAAAACCAGGTGGATAATAATAAAAAATAACTTGATTCATACCGTAAACAGTGCCAGCATTTTTCCCTTTGATCATATTCTGTTGAAAGCCAAGAACATCTCTCAGATTATCATTGAGAATAATTGTTTCAGTGTCAACAGATGAGGTAATGTAAAGTCTGTCATGTTTAAAGATATAATTAAAATAGAATTTGCCATTCTTGACATACGAGATTTATCTATTGAGTGTATTAAACAAATCCCCCATATTATCTTTTTCGATATATTTCAATCTTGAAAGAGGTTATACACAGGATTTAAGGAATTCAACCCATTCATAGTCGACATAGCCCAGCCAATAACCAGTTCAGTCGAATGGTATAACTTTTATATCATAGACACGCTCCTTTCTCAGGATGTCATAGGTATTTTTGAGAATACAGTTGACAAGAGCCACTTCATATGCACCGTCAAATTTGATGGAGGGGGAGATTTTTGTCCAAAAATAACTTTTCTTATTCAAGTCATTGTAGAGAGGATCGGAAACGTTGGACTTTAAAGTTACATAGAAATCATGGGGCATTGTCAATATCTTCAACACCGATCCAAGAATCAAAATCAGAGTTGTATCCTAGCCATAAAGCAAGTAACTGTTTCTTACCCCTGTGAGTACGTGCATTTAATATTTTTTACAATTTGATAGATTTCACTAGCATTTTTAACTTTTTGCAATTCATAGTCATAAAAGCCGCCGAGATTCTCTTCATCCTTGGTATCACGCAGGCGATCAGTTATGGGTTTAGTGTCTAGGATTTTTGCCACTTTAAAAAGTTCGGTGGACCACAAGTAATTCCCCTTTTCAAAAACATTAGTTGTTCTATTAACTCCAACGGTATCACCAACATTGAATTTATTTTTCTTCTTCTTGACAACCGACTCATTGGAATACTGCTTAAGAAAGGTGTCGATTGTATCATGAGTAGAATGATGAACTTCCGTTGGCGTAGAGTTGGACAATGATCGATGAGGTCGTTGATTATAAATCAACATGATTTTATCTAGATCATGAATAGAAGCCGGCGTATTTTTCAATGTACAATATCTTGAAATTAATAGTCGAATAGTTCTTATAAATCGTTCGGCCAATGCAGCGACTATGATAGAGCAGTGTACTATATTTCTCTAGTACTTTTGCAACATGGGGATTAACAAATTCACTACCGCGATCCTGTTCGAGAATACTTTCAAGGGCCCAATTAACTTCAACGCCTCTCTTTAATCACCATGAAATTGCATGAGCATAGTAACTAAAAACACTGAGTGCAAAAATTATGTAGGTTCACGGTATATGGTAGAACTGTTGAAGATAATATCGAGTCAGAATATCTGCTTGAATTATATGCGATGTGAAATAGGCTTCATTTTTTCTATATTGATTGGTACGAAGTATATAATTTTTATGCAGAGTGTAACTTGATTCATTTTGTAGATAGTCTTGTACACTTTTAGTGTGAACACCAGTGACATTGGAAAGAGTGGTGGGGGAACTTAAACTCCCTGCCTCACCAATATTTTCATAAACACCTTTCAGAATTTCAACCATTTTGAACGTAAGCACGTTGTGTAACGTCCGCTACCCTTTTGTATACTGGCTGTCGGTGGTGGTGGTGGTGGTGGTGACGTTGACTTGATACGTCTTTGCTTTTGTCTAGCTATCAGTGGTGTGCTAGTATTTTCCAAAATTGATTTCAAATCTTCTCCAAGTTCATTTTTTAATGATGTCAATGTTGTTGATGATGATGATGATGATGATGCATGTTCATTTAATTTTTTAGAATTTGTCTATTGCTCATAAGACTTTTGGATAAGTTTAAAGTGTTTAGAAAGTTGTATGGATGAACTTCAAATGATAATAGTCCTTTACGATTTGTAACCATGTCGAAGATTAAATCAAGTAGATTATAGCTCTTGCCCAAAATTATAATCCCTTCCCCTTTGCTCTCAACTTGAATGCGATCTTGACCACTTTTCCATGAGATAGGTTCGTAGTCGTGTTAATTTTTCACAATATTAGGGGGGCCATATATTTACAAATTTAAATAAAAATGAATCCAAATACTTCTTCTTTAATTGTTTTCCAGAAGCAGAATCCTGAGATTATTCTTTTTTGGGATCAGCACCATCAGCAGTGGGCTTCGACCGATAGGACTTCTGTTTGTCCAGTCGGCGAAGTGCATCTTGAAGTAAAAGCAGTTTTTTATCATCCTCAATATTTTCATTGTCAAGGAATTTACTCAGATTGTTCTCGAAGTGTTCGACGGGTGAGAGAGCGAGTTCTATTGGAGTCAATTTATAGGGTTTTGCCATTCTCACAAGAGAAAACTATTTACAAGTCCAGCAATTATGGGCAGTAAAAGTATGAAAAAAGTACTGCCCACCTGAAGAAGACGTTTCCTTTTAAAATTCCTTACTTTGTCTTGAGAGGCAAATGCACGTACAATGGACCGATGTTGCTTTGCATGTTGCTTAACTACCTCTGGTACTTGAACATTGCCCTCGGTCAAATTTAAACAATGTTCGGATATTATATTAATGAAATCATTGTCAATACCGTGTTTTAGTATTGCTTTCCTAAGCGGAGGTTTTGAAGTGCTTAGAACTGAAAACAAATGTCTATTTTCATGTAGTTTCTTCAGTGTCATGATAGCAACTAATAGGTCTTTTTAGTGTTCACGGGGAGATATACTGTAATTTCATTGTCAAAAATATCTGTGACTACACGCAGATCCTCGGGTGTATTTTGATTAAGATCCAATAGGATGTAGCTGTAGGGTTTATTAGTTGCCTGATTGTATGCTGAGAGCAGAAATTTGGGGGCTCCTGGATTGATTTGTTTATTGAGAGTTATTAGCGAGCTAGAATCACGAAAAACTCTATAGATGATATAGTAGGTGTAGTTCAATGCAAGTGTTCGCATACATTTGCTCTGATGAAAGAGATTGTGTCGAAACAGAGTAACGGAAATCTGTTCATGATGAGAGCGAACAGTGAACAGTTGTAGCAGTTCCTGGGACAATTGTTCAATAGATTCAGCCAGACCATCAATGATCAGCCACGATTTTGGTTCAATAATGTCAAAAACATCAATTCCCTGTATTATTTGCAGATTTCTCAATCCTAACGTGGCAATCAAGTTGATTTTCATGTATTACTATTACAAAATACAGCAACAATGGTATATTTTTTCGGATTTACTAAAATTGATTTATTATAATATTTTGTATCTTTAGTCCATATTGGTTTTTTTCCCGACATTGACTGTCGACAAAGAAAAGATCTGAATGGTGTTTTAAGTTGATACATATTCCCTTCAACAGTTCACCTAGACAACTAACTGTAGACTATGGCTGTCTAATGACTAAATAATTTCCCTATTACTACTACTCCATTCAAGAATAATAATAATAATAATAATGAGAAGAAGAAGACGAATAAAGAATAGTATTTTCTTTTATTAAAATTAAAAAGGTAACAATACTTTTAAAAAATACTACATTGAAAAAGGCACATTAAACATGAAAAAAAAAACACTTTTTTAATTTATTTATAATAAAAAATACAACAATTGCGTACACACTAGAAAAAACACTTAAATAAATATACTTTTTTTTGTTTATTTATAAAATAAATACCATAGTTATTGGAATAGAGCACTTGAAATAATATCATACACTTCTATTTCCAGCATTTTAAAAGTGGGTATCCCCCCTCCCCCGGGAATGGCCGCGGTGGTGGCTGGGGGCGGTCCGGGAAATGCCGGGCACTGGGAAGCGGGGGCCTGCTGTGGTGGGCCCGGGCCGGGGCTGGCCTAAAATACCGGAAATTGATCTGCCTTGCACACACACACACACACACATATATTGAAAATTGTTTGTGATAAAGAAAAAAAGAATTAAAAAAACACCTAATTACCCAAAAATCCCTCCCACCCAATTTATACTTTTTTTTTAATGAATTTAAGTTAATTTTTCTAGACCAAGTTGTTTTATTTAATAAATAAATTAAAATTGGTCTGAAATTAAATAATTAACGTATGGTATTACCGTAAGACAAACCTCAAGCGCATAGAAATTGTCCGATACGGCAGACATGGTGTTTTTATCATCTCTAACTCGGTACTTTTTCAATTGTAAAGAGCAAATTCCCATGACTTTTGCCCTTGGCACTAAACTACGTTCCACACAGTTTCTATACACACTCATGTCGAAATTATTTTTTACAAAGTGTGTAGGTACCCCCTTGCAAACTTGTTTGATATCCTTGCCGTGCGTTTCCACACAGTATACCTTCGGACCAGGAAACACACCACTGGATATCAGATCGCTACCCGTTTCAGATTTTAGCATTAACAATTGATTTGGGGCCTGGCATTTCACTAGCTCTGGGTAGAGGGATTCATCCCGATTAGTGTAGTCCATTCGTGATCTAATGTACTCGCCATTTTCCAAATCATTCAATAGATTTTCAGTTTTGACTTTTAACAGGAGCGAATCGGTGTTCCCGTAATGCACTTGAACTAGTCCCTCGATCGGCCACTGTACCTTGCATACATTATAATAAAATGAAAACATGAGTTCCTTGGATATTTCAGTTATTGCACTTCCGCCTGCAATATTTTTATTTAATACAGTATTTCTTTTCTTGCGATGTAGGAGCACCATATTAGAGTCTCTGATTGTGAACGATGTGAAGTTTGGTTCAAGCACATGATTTGAGCACAATCTTTGGGGTTGGTTCTAATGTCACATCGACTTCTGTGTCGTACGCTCTCGCACATTTTACCGAAAGCTAAGTTCAAAATGAGTCTATAGATTTCCTTCTCAACTTTCATTTTAGCTTGTGAACGCTTACTGACAAAGGTGTCAATAAACGTTTTCATGTAAGGCTTTTGATCAAATTGGAGGGCTCTATGAATCTTTGTGACTTTGAAACCATTAGACACCATCCACTTCAATAGCACGTGATGAACAACGATATTCTGTTTCGGGTTGAGGTCGGCAGTTAGTTTTTGTTTTGAAGGTACCCAGTGCATACCCCCATCCTCTACTAAAGATAAATTGTAGGGGCTCAGAGAGTCCCTACCCACCGGTCTATTTATGCACGGAAAATATATATATTATATATATATATATATATATATATATATATATATATATATATATATATATATATATATATATATATATATATATATATATATATATATATTCAAGCCATTTATAATTGCCACTTGGCAAACAGTAGTGAGACATTGCCGATGGGTAAAGAGAATTCATATCCAAAAAAACTGCGTCCGACTTTTCATCAGTATGCTGTCCACTCGGATCAGTTTTCATGGTACGATCCCCGTGAAAAACATCCTCACCCCTCATTGATCTCTCTACAAACAGATGCTGATCCACATCGGCGATCAGACCTATTTCTTCTTTTCTGATTTTAAGTATCAAGTCCATCAACAGATTAGGAGTTGAAAAATAATAACCTAAATCTAACCCAAATTCCCCATATACTTTATACGTATTTTTGTAAACAATATCCAGAAGAGTGACTACGTCTCTAGCCAAGTAAAGTTTACAATAATCCCACGCTTTTTTACATTCGTTCTTGACCCAGACCGACTTAGAGAAATAGTAGTCACGAGTGGTGCACTCACTCTCAGCAAGAGAAATTTAAAAGGCTTCCATTGGCTGTAGTGACATCTCATCTATCAGCGAGCCAGAGTTGTAATAATCGTATGGATATATACCCTTACACGTTAATAAATCATGCATTTCATCATCGGGGAAGCGCTGTTTAAGGAGGGGGAAGCTATCAAAATTATCACTTTTCTGTACCTGAATCAATTGACTTAAGGATTTGGGGAAGAAGCTGAAAGAGTCTAAAAAACGGATTTAATTCAGGCATGTGTTACCCTTGTCAACTATTTTCCACATGAATTCTAGCAGCAGTAGCTTCTCCGATGATTTGGGTATGATATTATATAAAAAAGAACCATCTATCCATGTGTCATTTACAGCTCCTCCCTTGGCAATGCGGGCCAACACCGGAAGAACAAACTTTAAGTCGTAATTGGAATTGTGTATAAAAACAGGTACGAAATATTTTTGTCTAAAGTTTAAATTGCATGACTGGTGTGCTACCCCTCTAAAGTTACTCCCCCCCTATGTAATTTCATGCCACAAATGATCATGTTAGATCACATTTCTACTCCCCCCAGTCCCAACACCATCATCAAATTCTCACTTGAAAACCCAACACATTTTAATAATTTTAATATCCACTATGTCATCTGTTGATAGGAGCATAGGATAGTTTGTATAACGAAGGCGCGAAATTGCACCGTTCGCTGTTTTGATTAGACTGACCAATGCCGAGCGCATGAAGTCTTCACCGCCACTCAACATCTCAACTACATCCAACACTTGCATGGTATTATTGGAATCTCGTTGCGCGTGAGCGTAAGAGACCCCTATGGCTTCATGTATTTTAACACGATTTGAATTTGACGGATCACACACGTCTGTCAGTTTAGCTTCGCAGTCCAAAAGGATCTTATTGCTCTGCAGGAGCGTGTTTTGAAAATTTTTAAAACGTAAGATCGCTCTATCTCTGCTTACTGTTTTCACAGCTTGGTATCCATGACGTTTACAGGGTTTCAAGTGGACTTTTAACTTTAAATCAGTCCAAAATATTTAGAGAACTGTCAGAGAGTAATAAAACACACCTTCCCACTTTTTACACTCGCATAGAACACTAATAATATCCGTAATTTGACTAAAATGTCCAATTGAATTGGGGGATATGGGTGGAGTGTATAGAAGCCATACCCAAAGTTCCACTGATTCAATTGAAGGAGCCCGCACTGGAAAAAATACACCCTTCTGATCGGAACGCTGACCCTCTTCAAATTCTGCTTTCTGATGTAACATCGTGACACTAATCTTCAAATGGGCATTGGCCTGCTCAAACATATCTATTTTTTTGAGCGTCATGGGATTTTGACCATTTAAATGATTAAAATCTACTTTGGGGACTTGTGAACCCATCCAACTATTAATTACCCTTTTGTACAACTTTTTCTTAGTAGTATCCATTCGAAGTGGTCTGTATGCTGCAATTAAAAATGCCTACTTGAAGAACTGCAGTCTCTTATCGAAACCGATTCGTTGTACCCCCCTACACCTCTCTAAATCAGAAAGATATTTTAATTTAATTGCCAACTCTCCCCCATTGTCCACCTCGTACAGTAAAATACTTTTTAAAACTACATATGCTAACATATAAACTTTCAATAAATAAAACCACAGATCCACTACCCCCATCGTTATAATTTTATCACTTACATTGAATACTATTAGACCAATTTAGAAACACATCCTCATAACTTGATAAATGTGGTTGAATTGCAAACATCTCTGAATGCAAGTTTTCTAATTAAATATTAGCCATGTTCTCATTTAAAAACAATATTTTTAGTGCTATTTATTCTTTTAAAAAGAACCCCACTCCCCACACCCCCTTTTTATGTTCAAGAATGGCTCGAATTTTATCAGTCTAGTATTGTGTAATGGCCGAGAGATCTGGTATTATATCCTCCGACCATAGAGAGTTGAAAGGCCCAGTAAAATCGGCGCTATAGACCAATGTATTGTGCAAGCAAGAGTTGGACAGAAAAAATCTGGAAGAGGGGATACTGATGTCGTTGTTGTATTACTACTAGTAATAGCTATATCATTAAGTTGAATACTGGAGGGTTACAGCGAACTGTCAATAGCGCCACCGCTCCCAGTCTGTTCAATAGCATTGGTTGGATATGGCATGAGGGAGTCCCCTAGTACATATTCCAAGGTGTTTGGGGACAATTGGTCAAGCCAGCCTGTTTTGTCCTGTGCTGGAATTTCGTTATGAGGACCCGGTTCAGATGCACTAGTAACATCCCCTAAATGCTAACGCATAAAACTATCTGCCCACCCCGGATCCTCAAGCATGTCAATATCACAGGTTAAGTCGTCTAGGCTAGCCATTTCCCCAAAAACATCATTAAGGAAACCCCTATGCCACTCCATATTCTCTAGAACTAGTGTAGCTTCATCACAGAGCTCCGTTGGTGGTGAAAGAATTGGTCCTGTAAATTCACCTGTTTCAACACTCAATGGTGGCGATTTTGCTATATCCTTATTATGCAGAAAAAAAAAGTTTTGTTTCGCACGTAACATAACCATTATTTTTATAAAATTAATAAACTATGTCGATTTTTCATAGTCATCGTCCAAACCTCTGACAAATTAAAAGAAGAAGAAAAAAAAGTTATATTGCCATGTGTCTTTCATAATGTAAACCGAACATGTTAAAAATATATATTGTTTTAGTCAGGAAAATGAAGTCTTATTCCTACAATGTAAGTTAGAGCAAGATAAGGATGTATAAAACTAATGTTTCTAGTCATAAATTTTGTAGAACAAAAACGCAATATAGGTGTCCAACTCTAGTGCTTGACCCTCGACAATATAACTTTCGATGACATCCAAGCATCGCTCAACAGATGCAGTATGATGTATGAACACTTGCTCTTCAGCTTAGGTTAATGGACACGAAGCCCATACATCGGTTGCTGGTGTTGGTGTAACTTTCTCGACAATCTGAATTTTCCTATGTCCTTTGGCAACGGATTTGTTTGAAGTGCTAGATGTTGTTAGCTTAGACAAAATAAGTCATTATAAAAGAGAACCACTTTTTTTTTCTCCTTCCACGAAAATACTTAAATTACAATTATATGCTAAGTGCCCCTTTTAGAGCCCCCCGGGAAAGACCTTTGAGACCCGGAAGTTTAATTTGAGGTAATAGGATTAAAGCCCCTTTCAATGTGGTATATTTAAGTCCAAAACACCATTAAATTGAGAATACCCTCAAATTCTGTCTTGACAGCACCTTTTAAAATGCCATTAACTGTTTCTTCGAAATAATTGCTTGAAATAACCAAAAACGGGTTCGCCCACATACTGTTTTTTCACATCACTGTGAAGAGATATTTGGAAATTATTAAAAAAACCTTTTCTTCTGTATTAAGAGCTTATCAAAAATAGACAAACTGTTAATTAAAGCCCTCTTTGCAAGGACTACTTAAAATTCGAATTATACCTGTCGGCGGATTAAAAATTCAGGTGTACTGATGGAACATTTTGATAAAAGCCGGATACGTGCAAAAGCTTAGTGCAAAAACATATACCATTTTAAGAATGGTTGTTCAAATGCCAACTGTGAAATAACCAATTGTTTTTTTATATAGTTATTGTTTTTAAGGGATTAATTGTAATTTATAATTAGAAAATACCTTGCCTAAAAGAGAAGTTACATGTAAGATTTTTTAGAAATGTATTATAAGCTATTTGCTATTTGACCGCTATAAAAATTGTTTTATATACTAATAATTTGGTTAATGAAAGAAAATGAAATAGGATTATTATAGAACAGTTTAGAAACAAATTTAAGTTTTACTCATCAAAATTGTGCGCTTGAAAAAATTTACCCTATTTTTGAAAATACACAAAGAAAAAAAAATATATATATACTTACAAATTCTGACCGGGCTTCTACACCTGAAGTCCCTAGCAAAGCATGAAGGGGGTCAACCTCACGATCTTGAGTAGACTGGGCTAAGGCATTATGAGAAGCAGCCCACTCTCTTTTCAATTTCCTCCCAGGTTGCGTAGAGCTAACACTGGCGTGAGAGGGTCCTGGCATTAAAAGTTGCGTAGCCATTGGCTGGTCCAAACCATGTATAATTGAACCAGTAAATTTGATGATAGAAGGCCTTGCAGGTTGCATCAATGTGGCATCGTTCCATCGTTCCAGGTTTCTTTTCCGGAGGGGGGTAATTGCAAGAATCCTCTTCCTTAAAAAGAAGACAAAATTTAGCATGAAAAAAAACAATCCTCTTTTTCCATTTTGTTAGATAAATGCTTAAGAGGTCAAATTTTGCCCTCCTCTTGTTTAAAGGCAAAAAGTTTATTGGTCTTTAAGGTGTGATGTGGATAATGGCTTAAAGGTGCTCCTATTATTAATTTCTTTACCTTCCTTCTTCTTACTGCTAAATATTACCGAAAATTTTATTTTCTTCATCGGTTTATTTTTGTAGAGGCTTGTTTTAAAACCCTTTATTATACTTGAGTTGTTTTTTCTTGTGAGGTCTTTTTAACCCAATGTATATTCAAACCAGGATATTATTTCCATATTGTTAAGGTCAAGAGATAATTGGTCTATTATAGCTATAACAAACAACAAAAGTACGAAGAACAAAAGGGAAATCTTTTTGTAAGACAGTGGAGATATCTCCACAGTCTTACAAAAAGATTTCCCTTTTGTTCTTCGTACTTTTGTTGTTTGTGATGGAAAGGCAGTGTGGTCTTCGTCGCTATAGCTATAAGCGTTTTATATATATATAGCCCGTTGCAGCCATTATGAGAGAAGCCAAGGGTAACTTGTAAATAAAAGAAGACAAAATTTAGCATGGAAAAAAAAAAAAATCCCCTTTTACAGAAGGAAAATCACCACTCCCACCCCGTGAATACTAAACATTGAAAATTTAAATATTTAGTCATTAACATAATTAACCGAAATTGACCACTGGGAGGCTATGTCCCCTTGCATTGACCAAATAAAGCACTGTACTTGGCTTAATGGTGTGTAAAATTATTAATAATCACAGCTGGCAAATCTGCACTGACAATATTGCCAATTAAAATTAGAAAGCAGTTTCATCTTGAGTGAAAGGCCTACAAATAATTTGATCTAATTTACCATTAGTTTTTATGAGCTTTAGAAATGCATATTCAAGTCACCGAAGAAAAATATGTTTTTGAACTAAAAAAACTAATATAATTTTGAACTAATATAGTATTCGGAGCGAGAGAGATATGTTAAAATTAATATTTCGTATATACACGCTCAATTATTACTTTAGTGCCAGCTTTTAGTTTCCAAAGATGTTTTCTGAGCCAAAAAAACTTAGCTGTAATTGATGTGATAACGACTTTAATAAATTTTTGTCATATATTTTGAGTAGGCTGTCTAATATTTTATAAATTTTTACAGAAAGTCTGTGTAGCTGTTTCCCCCTCATCTTTTTGGTAATAAAAATCTGACTGCTTTATTACCATAGTATTGGAAATTAGAAATCCTTCGGCCTTTGTAAATTAACCTTGTTAAATTTCTAGAGAGAAGCCAAGGGTAACTTGTAAATAAAAGAATACAAAATTTAGCATGAAAAAAAAAAACAAAAAAAAACAATCCCCTTTTACAGAAGGAAAATTAGCACCCCCACCCCCCTAATACTAAACGCTGAAAATGTGAATATTTAGTCATTAACATATTTAACCGAAATTAACCGAGAAAGCATTCTGATTTTGAGGGAAAGTCCCGCAAATAATTTGAATTAATTTACCATTAGTTTTTGTGAGCTTTTGGAATGCATATTGAAGTCACCGAGAAAAATATTTTTTTGAACTAAAAAAAACTAATATAATTTTGAACTAATATAGTATTCGGAGCAACAGAGATGTGTTAAAATTAATCTTTTGTATATACACATTCAACTATTACGTTACTGCCAGCCTTTAGTTTCCATAGTAGTTTTCTGAGCCAAAAACACTTAGCTGTAATTGATGTGATAACGACTTGAATACATTTTTGCCACATATTTAGAGTTGGCTGTCTAATATTTTATAAATTTTTACAGAAAGTCTGTAGCTGTTTTCCCGTCATCTTTTTGGTAATAACAATCTGACTGCTTTATTACTATAGGGTTGTAAATTAGAAATCCTTCAGCCTTTAAATTAACCTTTTTAAATTTCTAAGGAATATGAATACTAGCTAAGTGTAAACGTTTTTTTTTTATTTTTTTTTTTTTTGGAAATATAGAATGAAAGTTTACTCACATTTAAAATTTACGAATCCATTGTTTTCAAAGTTAATAAAATGTGATGTACTATAATCAATTTGTTAAAACATAATGAAAATTGGAATGTAGTGTATGAACATTTATAGGGTTTTTGCTTGAGTACATCATACGTCGCCAAGTTTAAAAAAAACAAAACAAAAAAAAACAAGTAATCAAGTTACTGTATATAGACTAACCACCGCTCTCTCACCGTTTGACCCCCAAAAAAATGGATGCTACCTCATAAAAACCCGTCTGCTAAGGCAAGTACCGTTCATAGTAATAGGTGACTGACCCTGGTAAGCCAATGTACCGGTTAAACTGCACACATATCCATGTGTAATTCAATGTGGGTTCAGTGGTACTAGATGCCTTACTACTTCCCTTGCACTTTATTCCCCGTGGGTAACCTACAAACGTGGCTCCGGTTCGAGAGTTCCTACATGCGAAAATTATCCTGTAATAAGTTGTCTACCCCAAAAATTATCCACTCCATCCCGCACCCCAAAATTGAAACCCTCCCCAAGAATTACTGAAAATCATCGACAGTCACGTCTCCCCTGTCACTTTAAATTTCCAAAATTTTTAATCATTAACGCCGAAAGCCTTAATTTTGACACACTTACTGAACCCAAGGAGCGATCAAACAGTTCGTGGTAACGAACTGTAAGTAAGGAGCGACCCGGCTCAATAATAACCGAAACTCTAAAAAACGGAATTTTGATACCAGTAGATACATCAAAAGAATTGGATTTATATGCTGATTTCAAATATATAAGTTTCATCAAAATTAGTCTAACCCAGCAAAAGCTATGAGCCTGAAAAAAATTTGCCTTATTTAAGAAAAAAAGGAAAAAAACCCTAAAAGGGATAAAATCTTAATGAAAATTAAACCATCAGATCGAACAAATCAGAAAACCCCTCTGTAGATGTTTCAAGCTCCTGTCCGCAAAAATGTGGAATTTTGTATTATTTGTCAGAAGAAATATCACAGACGTGTGTTTGTTTTATTTATTTTTTTCCCCCAGGGGTCATCGTATCGATCCAGTAGTCCTACAACTTCGTGAGAGGACTCATTCGAACGGAAATTAAAAGTTCAAGTGCCCTTTCTAGGTGACCAAAAAATTGGAGGGCAACTTAGCCCCCTCCCACGCTCATTTTTCTCCCAAAGTCACCCAATCAAAATTTTGAGATAGCCATTTTGCTCAGCATAGTCGAAAATCTAATAAATATGTCTTTGAGGATGACTTAGGGCCCCACAGTTCCCGGGGGAAGGGCTGCAAGTTATGAACTTTGCCCATTGTTTACATATAGTATTAGTTATTGGGAAGTATACATACGTTTTCAGGAGGGATTGTTTCTGGGTGGGGGGGGGGAGGGGTCAGAGGAGGGGATTATGCCAGAGGATCTTTCCATAGAGGATGTTTCCTTGGGGGGAGGGACATTTCTATGAAGGGGCGCCGGATTTCCCAGCATTATTTAAAAAAAGATCAGAAATTAAATAAAAAAACTTAAGTTAAAAATAAAAAAGTTTTTTCAACTGAAAGTAAGCAGCAACATTAAAACTTAAAACGAACAGAATTTATTACGTATATGAGGGGGTTCGTCCCCTAGTCAATACCTCGCTCTTTACGAGAAAGATATCTATTCTACTTAAACGGCCTTTGTGATTCAGGGATTTATGATTCGAACAAAATTCGAACTTTAGCGTAAAGAGAAAGGTATTGACTAGGGGGTTAACCCCCTTCATAGACATAATTATTTCTGTTCGTTTTAAGTTTTATTGTTGCTCCTTACTTTCGGTTGAAATAACTTATTTTTTTTATTTAATCAAAATTTCAAATTGACTTTATAGCTGTTACAGAAGTACAGTTTCATGACCAAAGGTCTCTTAATTTGTCAAATTATTCAGAATTTATTAAGCTCCGTCTTTCGGATCATCCACTTGGAAAAAGAGGAGGTGGTGTCATGTTTTTTATTAAATGCAACCTTTTCCCTAAAATTATTCCTGTTCCTAATTTATCTGAGTATAATGAAATCCTTTGGCTAAGCATTAGACCTAAAGTACTCCCCCGTTCCTATAATACCATTGCAATGGCTGTCTTCTGTTACTCGCCAAACCAAAACACTGATGCAAAACGCACAATTCTCCTGCAGTTGCAGACCAGCACTGGTTTTGTTATCTCTAAGTACCCAAATGCCAGACTTTTTCTGGTTGTTGATACAAATGAACTTAAGATGAATTGAAAGTTAAGCAAATAGTTAAAATACCAACAACTAGGGGGAACACCTCTCTAGATGTCATTCTAACTAATATGGACAATTTTTACAGTCCCCCCTCAGCTGTGACTCCCTTGGAGGGGGGGGGGGGGGGGGGAGGGGTAATCGTATTTCCCTCCTCCTGCCCCCCTTTTTTTATTTTAAGCATTCATTATCAGTAACTTATGCCTCTCACCGCCCCCTTCAAAATGCTGGCCGTCTTTCTTTAGGAACGTGGCAGAGAATTTAATGAAAAAATTACTATCTTTTACAAAAAGCTAAATGATAAATATATAATTTCGTTCCCAGGAAAAAGGTTTAAAAAGTGTTTCAGACACTTACTTAGAACTTAGTTCCTACTGCGCCATTGGTGGCGCATAGGGCGTCGACGAAGCCTCTCCACTCGTCTCGAAGCAATGCTGCAGCGATGAAATCTTCCCATTCAGGTATTAATGAGGTCTCAGCCATCCTCAGATCTCGATAAAAAGTTAGCCGCAAAGTGTTCTTTGGACGACCTCGTCTTCTTCTGCCGTCTGGTTTCCAGTCGTACGCTGTCTGAGGAAGGCGGCCTTCTTTCATGCGGAGTACATGGCCTAAATATGACCACTTCTTTTTCTTCTTCAGAACAGCAGTAATGAAAGTCTGTCTCGTTCTATTCTAGTTTTCAAAGTTACTGACTCTCTGTTATCAACTTATGTTTAAAATTCTCCCCAGGCACATATTTTCAAATGCAAGAATTCTCTTTTCGAGCTGCTGATTCATTTTCCAGTAGTCATTAGCGTAGAGGAGTATGGATAACACACTGCTACTGAAGAGACGTAGGTTCAGTCGCAAGGTATATTTGCTGTTTCTCCAAATGGGCTTAAGCCTATTGAAAGCCTCAGTTGACTGCCCAATTCTGCATTTAATCTCAGTCATTATTTCACCATCACAATCGATCCAGCTACCCAGGTATTTGAAGTCCTTCACTTGTTCTAGACTTGTATTCTTATGATGCGGAACAAGCGGTGAGCTTGTGATGGACATGCTCTTTCATTTGTCAACGTTAATGATTAGCCCGACATTTTCTGCATTTTCTGTAATTGCGTCACGTAGCTGCTGTAACCTCTGTTTAGAATCTTCTAGCAAGACTACGTCGTCCGCGAAACCCAAATCACAGAGTTGCTTGCTTTAAATGGTTGACAAACCATTTATTTATTAACCCATAATTATAAAAAAATTGAATCTCTTCAGAAATGGTAAACTGGATAAAGCAAATAAACTAAGAAAAGCAATTAAAAAAGAAATACGTAAATATGCCCGATCCTACTACAAGAATAAGGTCGAAAAATTGTTCGTCCAAAAATCCCATAGTCCAGAGCCTTCCAGCATTGTTTATCAATTGCCTACTGGGGCTCTCCCACCTGCTCCCCCCCCCCCCATATCTCCATCTGAGATCGAAAAAAGAATTGGAAAACTACGAAAAACAAGTGTCTGTCCTTTGGATATCCCGTTTCCTCTTATAAGTGCTTTCAGTGAGTTCCTTTCAAAGCCCTTGTCTGTTATTTACAACAAGAATACTGCGTCTGGCCAATATCCGCAAATTTGGAAACAGGGTTTCATAAACCCCTTGAAAAAGAAAGAAGGAATATCTGGTTTTGAAGGTGTTCGTCCTATTTCACTCACTCCTCTATTCACTGAACTATATGAAGGATCCCTTGCAGATTGGCTAAAAGAAAAAAATACTATCTTTTACTGACCCGAGACAATTCGGAAACATCAAATCTACTTCTACTTCCCATTACTTTGTTTTTCTTATTGACTCAATTGGGCAAATTCTCGAAAAACCTAATTGCTGGCTAAATTTAATTTCCATTGACCATCAAAAAGCATTTGACCTTGTTAACCCCAATATTTTAGTTTAGAAATCTGCTACTGATTTCAATATTGATTCTTTCCTGGTTAAACTGGTTGCCTTCTTTTTATACAATAGATCACTAGTAGTCAAAAATCAGAATCATTATTCCAATCCCCTCTTTGTCCACAATGGAGTACCTCAAGGTACTCTCCTAGGTCCCCTCTTTTTTAATGTTATAATAAATAGCCCTCTATAAGGAATTTCCCGACAGATCGAAATTTGTGGATGACCTAACGGTTGTTGGAACCTGCAACCGAAACTTAGTAATTAACCCTGTGAGCATCCTCTATGATATTGCAGATGATGCCGCGGTCATAGACATGAGAGTAAACCCCTCTAAATCTATGATAATGCCAATTTGTTTCCTTAAAACCTCACCCCTTTTCCTCAACCCTATCCCCCCAGATATTTTTGTGTCTTCCTTTAAATTACTTGGTGTTACAATTTCCTCTAATTTAAAGTGGGATATCAATGTTAAAGATATTGTCCATAGAGCTAATGCGTCCATGTAACTCCTTAAGCGCTTGAATAAATTTAAAATCCCCCATCCCATTCTTAAGGATCTGTTTCCTTTGTCCACCCGCATCTTGAATGTGTTTTTTCCAGTTTGGCATCTCCCGTGATATATCAGAAAAAATTGAATCCATTCAAAAAAGAGCACTTAGAATAATTTTTAAAGAATCTAAGGTACCATACTTTCTAAAAAAGACCAAGCTGGAAACTCTTGAGCACAGGAGAGGAAGAACTTTGTGCTTCCGTTTTGCAAAAAATGCAATAGTAAACCTTCGCACAGACACTGCTAAAGAAGTCAAGTTTGGTTAATGATAATGAAATAAAATAGGATGAATATATAATAGTTTAGAGACAAATTTGGGATATATATTTGCACATTAGGGGGGTGGGGTGAGGGGTAAGGCATGCCAAATATTAAATACGTAGCCTAACCAACAGTATATAAATATTTGACAGTATGATCGCCCTCTATCTCACCCATTATAAAAACCCGGACCGAGGTGCGAGTGCTCCAAGGAACGTAAAAACATAAGTGACATTAGATCTTTTCACAGGTAGACAAGTCAGATTTCTCTTGAACGCGAAACTTGGCTTCAACGTTGGAACACTAAATTTTAAAGAAACTTATTTTAAATTAATTTATTCCAATACATACATGGAAATCGGTAATTAGTAGTAAAATGTTATTATTTGATGTTTTTAGGAATGACAAGAAGGTTTCGAGGTCTCGAGTTGGTTTCAAAGGCATTTTGAGAAAGTTTCTGCCAAAATACGTGTTCCAGGGTAATTGGACTGCTGATGGCAGATCAAATGAGAGGAGCTGTTTGTACGCGCTAATGAAAGAGTATGTGGGAGGAGCTGTTTGTTCGCACCGAGAATGAAGAGCCAGAAATCATCTGGGATAAACTTACTGCTAATTAACTTTATACAGACAGACATACAGACAGACATAGACATAGGTTTATTAAGATCGAACAGCGTAGCCATGGCTAATTTATGTCGTCTTTACAACAATATGAAAAAAAAAATACAAATAACACTATAAAAACACTAACACGTGAATTCAAATAACACTAAGTCTTGTTGTATGCTTCAACGAAAAAGGGGACAAACGTGTTTTTGTATCGGTTGGTCCTGCAGACAGGGGGTTGTAGCTTCGACTGGGATCTGGTTCTTTGGTTAACAGGAGCATCAGGTGGGAGGATCAGTCTGTGATGGGGCGAAGATAGCAGTGACTTGCCGAGGGACATGATCAGTGATAATCGTCTGTCGCTGAGAGATTCAAGGTTCAGTTCTTGCAAGAGTTTGTTGTAGTCGTCACTTCTGTTACCAACGATTATGTTAACAGCTCGTTTCTGCAAAGATTCAAGGTCATCGCAAAGGTAGTGGGTGCTCTGGAAAAAAGGTCCCCAGACAGCGACGGCATATTCGAGTAGAGGTCTCACATACGTAATATAGGCATTTTTTAGGCTTTGAGTGTCGCAGCCAAACCTGCGCATCAGGACTAGGGTCTGAAGTGATGCATTGCCAGCCTTAATAACCTTCTCCACGTGTTCGGTGAATGTGCAGTCCATCGATAATGTGACTCCGAGGATTTTTGCAGATGGAACAATAAGGAAAGGGACTTGCGGGAATTCCAGATCACGTCTTAAGGGGCGAAACCTGAGGATCATTGATTTATCTGCATTCAGTGTCAACTTGTAACGTTCACAGTCCTCAGAGAAGGATGCCAGAAGGGTCTCGCTGAACTGACGTTTGATTACACCTTCTCTCACGAGGTATTTGAGGACAAATGATAAATCGTCGACGAATTTGAGTCGCTCTTCGAAATTCTGAAGGAGGAAGTTGATGAGGGAGATAAATATGAAACCAACAAGTCTTGTACCCTGAGGGGCTCCACAGGTAAGTTTAGACCAGTATGAGATCAAGTCACCTTCAAACAATGGAAATACACACTGCATTCTGTTCTGAAGGAAGCTCATCATTAATGCAAGAGACCGCTTCTCTGCGCCCATTGCTCGCATATTTTTTGCTGCCGTAAGATGACAAATCAGGTCAAATGCCTTCCTGAAATCGGCGAGAGCTAGTTCGATGAAGGTAGTACCCTTGTCAAGCCACTTAAAGATAATGTCAACTAGGCGCACGAGGTATATCGAGGTATTGCAACCTTTGAGGCCGCCATACTGGTAACGGTCTATGTTTTCCCGCGTTTGCTTGAGCGATTCACGCAGGATGAATGACTCGGTGACTTTTGCAAAGGTAGATGTGATTGATATCGGTCGTAACTCGTTGCAAGATTTGGGTGTTATAGTCTTCAGTATAACACGCACAAATGCGCGTTTCTAGCACGACGGGAAAGTTGACTGGGCGAAACATTCGCTGATGATGTGTCCAAGTGGCTTGGCGAGGAAAAGAGAGAACTCTCGTACTAACCTTATTGGCAGCTCTTCAGGAAAAGAGCTACTGGATGGACACAACTTGTTCAGCTCTTTGAAAACTTGATACTCAACTATTTCGATTTCACCTTCGTCAGGGCATATTGACAGTAGATTCTCTATTTCAGTGTTAGTTGGGGCAGGAAAGGATGTAGAAATGTCAGTAAAGTAATTGTTGACGTCATTTGCACTCACGAGTGACCCATCATCGTTCAGAATACGGATACTGGATGATACTGTTTTTCCAGCAATCTGCCTCACTAGACGGTGCCATTTCCGGGGATCCTTTTTTATTTCAGGGTCCAAAAGGGATTTTCCGAAGGACTTTCTTGCCTCGCAACAAAGGCTAACGATTTTGTTTCTTAATAATCGTAACGACGTTGCGTCACCACTTGACTGCCTTACAGTGGTTTTTTCGCGAATCAGCTGTTTTATTTTTGGAGTGATCCAGGGCTTGTCAGATTCGCTCACGATAAATTGCTTTTCCGGGAAAACTTCTAAGTATTTCTCATAGAGTAGGGACTGAAATATTTCTGCTTTCCTGTTGACATCGCTTTCGTTGTATACTTCGCTGAAGCAGTGAGTACCGACCCACATTCCATACGTATTAATAGCAGACTTTGTAATAGGTCTCTGGAGTACTTTTATTTTCTTAAGCTTCCTGATTTCACTTTTTGCCTTCATCAGCAGAGTGTGATGGTCCGATTTGCCCAATGGCCCATTTGAAGACACATCTTTGTAATATGGAGCAAGGTTTGTAAGAATAAGGTCAAGGGTGCTCCCGGTCACATGGGTGGGTATCTTGACCACTTGTGACATACCCAGTGTATTAGCAAGCCATTGTTTCTTTGTTTGGTTGAAGTCACCAGCTATTATGAAGCCCGGGCGGCTATACCGCTGACGCAATGTGTCTAACGTAGACTGAAGGTAGGATACCAACAGCCGTCTGTTATTGGCGCTTTCAGGATAGTAGATACTTGCAATAATGATGTAAGAGACATCTCGTGGTAAATGTATTGGCTTGCATAATGCCCAGATCACTTCATGGTTAGGGTCATTGAAGTTATCTAAATATTTGCAGGGGATATCATCGCGTACATACAGGGCAACACCTCCGCCAATCCTGTCTGTTCTAGTGTTCAAGAAAACCTTGTAACCAGCCATCCTTCCACTTGTTTCGTCGAGCTGCCATGTTTCGGTAATTGCAGCGATATGGATATTATTCTGACGTAGAATGACATCTAACTCATCTACTTTATTCGTTAGTGAGCGGACGTTGCTCAGAAGGAAGTTTGGAAGTTGGTGTTTACAAGAGAGAACCTGCAGCGATAATACTGGAGGACAATCAGACCCGAAATCATTGGTAGGAGCATTGTTGTCAGGAATCAGCCGGGGCGGTAGGCTCACGCGCGGGATTGAGACTAAACAACTCTCACGCTTAGGCTTTTGGCTGGCCAATCGTCCGTAGGTGACTAACACGTCAATCTTAAATTTCTTTCTGCCACCTCTGCGTCCTCTTCTTGTTCGCTTGCGAACGAAGGGAACGTCATCTATATTTTTATAAATTCTCAGTTTGACGAGTGTGGCTATGACAGATGGCGCCAAAACAGCAAAAGAAATGAAAGTGCCTTTTTTGCATTGATCAATCCAGTTTTCAGCAGCAGCCTCAGTCACAAAAAATAGCACAATTAATACAGTTTTGATTAATACCACTTTCATCGCAAAGGGAGGAGTATTTCAAGGCACTGAACAAGTTAAACTAGGATAGAATGACTTGCAGCCTCAACGGCACGAGAGCCATCTATCGTCATACAGTGGCCTAATCTAACCTAGGTGCTTCCCCCCCCCCCTAAACCCCAAAAAAACAACAGTTTAAATATCGTAAATCACTGTATAAAGATAATTAACAGTAAGCTCACCGCAGACGATTTTTGGCTCTTCGTTCTCGCTGCGTACAAACAGCTCCTCCAACATACTCTTTCATTAGCAGGTTACTAATGTTAGTATGTGTCAGCAGTTCAATTACCCTGGAAAACGTATTTTGGCAGAAACTTTCTCAAAATGCCTTCGAAACCAACTCGAGACTTCGAAACCTACTTATAATCATAGGCAGCCCGCTAGCGCTGCCTAAGTAAAGAACGATGTGGCCACAATGTGTTTTTTTTTGTCTCTCCATACACGGGCACTTTGTATCGAAGGAGTTGCCGTAGAAACTTCGAAAAGGGCTCATTCGATTGGAAATTGGAGTGGCTAGTGCTTTTTTAATAGTCGAAAGTGATTGGAGGGCAACTAGCCCCCCCCCCCACGCCCATCATTCCCCCAAACACACCCAATCAAAATTTTGGGATAGCCATTTTGTTCAGTGTAGTTGATTTCCAGATATAAAATATGGTTTTGAGGAGGAAACTCCCCCACAACCGTCAGGGCAAGGGTTATAAGTTATGCCTTGGGGGAATATAAGGGTTTTATTGAAATCTTTGTCGTAGAAACTAGAAAAAGGGCTCATTCGATTTTAAATTCAAAGGGCTGGTACCCTTTTTAATAGTCGAAAGTGATTAGTGATATTTTTTGTTGTTGTTGTTGTTTAGACCAGGGCACTTCGTACCGAAGGAGTTGTCGTGGGAACTTCAAAAGGGGCTCAGTCGATTGAAAATAGAAAGGGCTGATGCCCTTTTTAATAGTCGAAAGTGATTGGAGGGCAACTCATCCTCTTTCCAATCCCACCCTCCCATTTGCCCATTATGTTTAAAAACTAAATGTTGCCTTAAGATTAAATCAAAATGCACTGTGATATTGCTAATTCCAAATAAGGCATCTCAGCAGTATCCCAAGACCACACTTTATATAATTATCCAGTAAGTTTACCGCAGATGATTTCTGGCTCTTCATTCTCGGTGCGAACAAAAAGCTCCTCCCACTTATTTCTGCACTTATTGTCCACTTATTGGTGAGCCGGCCAAGTGGTTTTGTCAGTACTTGTTTCGTAGAGATTATTCTTTGTCTACCCGTGAAAAGATCTAATGCCGCTTATGTTTATACCGGTTCTGGAGCACTCGCACCTCGGTCAGGGTTTTTATAATGGGTGATATAGGTAAAGATCATACTGGATAATTATATAAACTGTGCCCAAGACCGACTGAGGGTATTATGTTCAAACTTTCGAGGCTACTTCTGCTCTTAAAAATTAACCAAGTCAAAATAGCATAAGTGTATCCAAGCTATCACAGAAAGTAAGCAGATTTTTTGGCAAACGGTATTATTTTCCATTTCAGGTCAACTAGAGGAGGTATGAAACTAAATTAAACAGTACTATTTGCGTCCAGATTTTTAAAAGGGTGTATGTTGTTAAAAATTGCTTAAAATTTTTCTCCAGCATAGAAATAGAAAGCCAAACTATAAAGTTTTAAAAACCGAAAAGTTTTAAAGTGTTATTTTCTTTTTCCCTGAAAAGACTATGTCAATATAAAACGAACAGAAATTAATTTAAAAAAAATTCTCCACAAAATAAATTTTTCAAAGAAAAGTAAGGAACTCCGTTAAACAAAAAATGAGCAAAAATAAAATCAAATAATGTACCAAGCGTAAAAATACCACAAATCAGCATCGATAAATAAATGAAACCCAAAACGAATAGAAATTACAATAAATAACCGAGTCAAACTCAAAACGAGCAAAAACTAACATAAGTTGGGTGCAAAACCCCTATGCCTTCCCAAGGCCAGAACAAAATTTGCACTTTACTGAAAAAATACAGATGAATGTGCATCGTCAGTTTAATATACATATACTGATATTTAGTAATCAAAATGTTATTTATTATTTGATTTATTAAATTTATAAAAGTATTATTATTTTTGCTCATTTTTTGTTTAATGGAGTTCTTTACTTTTCTTTGAAAAACTTATTTTGTGGAAAAAGTTTTTTTAATTAATTTCTAAAAACATGAAATATTAACATTGCACTTCTAATTACCGATTTTCATATATGTATTAAAATATATTAATTTAAAATTAGTTTTTTTTTTTTTTAATTTAGTGTTCCAACGTTGAAGCCAAGTTTCACGGTCAAGAGAAATCTGAACTGTCTACCCGTGAAAAGATCTAATGTCGCTTATGTTTTTACGTTCTCCGGAGCACTCGCACCTCGGTCTGGGTTTTTATAATGGGTGAGATAGGGAACGATCATACTGTCTATTATGTATATACTGTGTCGTAAACGCAATGAAAACCACGCTTATATTCCATTTCTCTATAGCGGTCTCTTGAAAATAACCCGTTTGACGGGTTTCGTCTCTCGTACAATATATAGCAGTGTCCACATAATGCACTAGTACAGGTAAAATAAACCGATAGTTTTACTTCTTCTTTTTTTCTTCGGTACTGGTGATACCAAAGTTTTATGTATATTTCATTCTTTTGTCCCCCCCCCCCTTTTTATTTGTTATCTTTTAAACCTTTTTACCGCTAATTTTATTTCACTCTTTTTAGTTTTTTTATAGTTTTTATCTTTTTAACTTGCTGACATATTGCCACTTAATATTTTTGACTAAAGAATGGTTTTCTCATTCTGATATTCTTGTTTTTGGCATTATTTTGCCAGTTTTTTTGTTGTTGTACTTTTTTATGACTTTTTGTTTTGTTTTTATGACTCCGAAATGCAAATTCGGCCCTTCGAGCCTTATGATAGAATTCTTGGTACTAGTGCATTAGATGGTCACTTTTATATAATATGCAAGGAAACCAGTCATGCAATGACAGACGAAACCCGCCAGAGACCGGTTATTTTCAAAGAGATCGCTATTAAGAAATGGAATGCAGAGTAATTTTTATTGCGTTTACTATATTTAAACTGTTGTTTTTTGGGGTTTAAGGGGGGGGGAGGTACCTAGGTTAGGTTACGTATTTGATATATGGTATACTTTTCCCCCCACCCCTAATGTGCAAATATATAGCCCAAATTTGTTTCTAAACTATCATATATTAAACCTATTTTATTTTATTTCATCAGCGTTAACCAAACTTGACTTTTTAGAAGTTACCATCTAATGCACCAATACCGATTTTTTTAAAAATAAATATCTTATCCTATCCAACCTATCTAACTTAACCTAACCCCTAACCACCTTTAAATATTTAATTAAAATATACCTGCATCGTAGTTTTTTCACTCAACATAAGCAAATCCTAACCGATTCAAACCGGTTTTGTCAGATCTTAGACAGCGTAATTCTTGAGGATGTTCTGTTTAATAGACAAGTACCAAATAAACTTTTAAACGAGTTAATTTGTGATAGTATTAAATAAAAAAAAACAGGTTTTTTTTTCAACTGAAAGTAAGGAGTAACATTAAAACTTGAAACGAACAAAAATGATTACGTATATGAGGGGGGTTGCTCCTCCTCAACGCCTCGCTCTTTACCCAACAGTTTTCCCAATTCCGTTTTTTAGAGTTTCGGTTACTATTGAGTCGGGCCAATACTTAACGAGTCAATAAACGAGTTAATTTGTGATAGTATTATATAAAAAAACAGGTTTTTTCAACTGAAAGTAAGGAGCAATATTAAAACTTGAAACTAACAAAGATTATTACGTATATGAGGGGGGTTGCTCCTCCTCAACGCCTCGCTCTTTACCCTATTGTTTTCCAAATTCCGTTTTTTAGAGTTTCGGTTACTATTGAGCCGGGTCGATCCTTACTTAAAAGTTCGTTACCACGAACTGTTTGATTACAGTTGTTTTAATGAAATATGGTAGTTACTTATAGACAGTATCAGCCAAGAATTAATCACTATTAAGAAATAATTAAAATTCATAATTAATTGCAATTCACACATAAATTCATATAATTAATTACAATTCATATAGAAATAATTACAATTCATAATTACTATTTCCATAAGTTTAATGTTTCTACTTGCCACAAATTTTATTATCTATGCAAATGGGACAGTGAACAGCATGCTGATCTTCGAATGGTCAAAGACCATCTTAATGCTCAAAGAGCGTAAAAACGTAACAAAAATGAATATAAACAAATTTATGATACGTTTTTTTTTTTAATTTGTACCCTCCCCCCCAAAAAAAAATAGTACTTTTGTACAACCCCCCCCCCCCGCGAAAACAGATTCTAGATACGACCCTGAACATAGTATACAGATTTGTGGACAAAATCGAAGTCACGCATAATTGTAGAACTAACAATGAATCCTGCTTGTAATTAAATAAAAAAAACAAGTTTTTTCAACTGAAAGTAAGGAGCAGCATTAAAACTTAAAATGAACTGAAATTGTTACATATATGAGGGGGTTGCTTCTCCGCAACACCTCACTCTTTATGCTAAAGTTTTTTAGTACCTAAAAAAACTTCCTATTGTTCTAGTTAAACGAACATAGTGTTTCAGGAGCCGTTCTTAAAGGATTGGGAAAGAATTACCACTTCAGCGTAAAGAACGAGGTGTTGAGGAGGAGTAACCTACCCTCATATACGTAATTATTTCTGTTCGTTTTAAGTTTTAATCAGTTGAAAAAACTTGTTTTTATTTAATTTCTGATTGTTTTTTTATTTAATAATGCCAGGAAATCTGGCCACTCTTCCATGCTGATCTTCGAATGGTCAAAGACCATCTTAATGATCAAAGAGCGTAAAAACGTAACAAAAATGAATATAAACAAATTTATGATACGTTTTTTTAAATTTGAACCCCCCACCCCCCCCCCCAAAAAAAATAATCCTTTAGTGTTTCAAGAGCCGTTCTTAAAGGATTGGGAAAGAATTCCCACTTCAGCGTAAAGAACGAGGTGTTGAGGAGGAGTAACCTACCCTCATATACGTAATTATTTCTGTTCGTTTTAAGTTTTAATGTTGCTCCTTACTTTCAGTTGAAAAAACTTGTTTTTATTTAATTTCTGATAGTTTTTTTATTTAGTAGGCTAATGCCAGGAAATCTGACCACTCTTCCATGGAAAAATCCATTGTCCCCAAGGATTTATTCTCTAGACAATTCAATCCTGTCCTGGTGAAAATTTACCCCTGGGGACAATTACCCTTAACATCTTCGTCCATAAAATTGAGAAGGAAAAGAGAAAGCAAGACATAAGAAGAATTTCGTACAGGAATTCTAACAAATTCCCCCTCTGGAAACTTCCCTCACCATGGAAAATTGTCCCAGAGGGAAATCCCACCAGCAGAAAATTCCCCCGAAAAATGCATACTTCCCAACAATAAATACTAGGCTATACGTAAACAGTAGGCAAATTTTGTAACTTAAAGACCTATCCCCAGGGGCTGTGGAAAGGTCATGATACTCTCAAAGGCATAATTATTCAGCCTTTCAACTATGATGAACAAAATGGCTATCTCAAAACTCTTATCGGACGATTTTGGGGAAAAAGGGCGTGGGAGGGGGCCTAGCTGCTCTACAATCTTTTTGGTCACTTAAAAAGAGCACTAGAGCTTTGAATTTGCGTTGGAATAAGCCCTCTCACGATATTTTAGGACCACTGGGTCGATACGATCACCCCTGGGAAAAAAACAACAAACAAATAAAAACGCATCCGTGATCTTTCTTCTGGCAGAAAATACAAAATTTCACATTCTTTCAGATAGGCGCTTGAAGTTAACAGTAGGGTTATCTGATACGCTGAATCTGATGATGTGTTTTTCATCAAGATTCTATGACTTTTAGGGCACATTTCGCCTTTTTTTTCAAAAATCAGGCAAATTTTCTCAGGCTCGACCCTTTGATGGGTAATATTAAACTTATTGAAACTTGTATATTTGTGATCAGCATAAAACTCCGATTCTTTTGATGTATCTATTGATATTAAAATTCCGTTTTTTAGAGTTTCGCTAACTATTGAGCTGGGTCGTTCTTTACTTACAGTTTGTTACCACGAACTGTTGGATTTGTCTGAGTTGTGCCAAAGGAAAAAAAAAGGGATTTATGTCCAGCAATTCTATTTTAACAGTACGGCTTAACTCCACTGGTAGATTAGCGCCCATATACCAGCCATCCAACCAGGGTTAATATACTAGAGTTATTATGTCGACCAATGATCACCAAAATGATTTATCGACCTCCGGTAAAAATTTCAAAAGCTTTTAATAATCATAGATCAAAAAGATTATGGGTATTAGGAAAATAAATATTTAATATCTCGAGATATGTTTCCCAGTAACCTTAACTAATTGCGTAATAGGATGGCTGTATAAATGAGTCAACTATTTTTAGTGAAAAGTTTCAAAATTTTTGATTACTTCAGATAAAAAGTACTATGAGTGTTAAGAAAAGTCAATATTTATTACCCCAATTTTGTTTGGTGTTATCAAGTTGAAACTGTCAGGGGATGATAGAGCTGCTGAGATTTTGCCGCTTAATATTTTTGACTAATTAATGGTTTTGCATTCTGATATTGTTGTTCTTGGCATTATTTTGTCAGTTTTTTAGTTGTTGTACTTTTTTTAGGATTTTTTTTTTGGTTTTATGACTCCGAAATGCGAATTCGGCCCTTCGAAACTTGTGATAGAAATTTTTTGAAATAAATATCTTATCCTATCTAACCTATCTAACTTAACCTAACCCCTAACCACCTTTAAATATTTAATATTTAATTAAAATATACCTGCATCGTAGTTTTCTCACTCAACATACTTAGACCGTCGTTCCTCCTGAGCCATTATTGGCGCATGGAGTGTCAATAAAGCCTCTCCAGTCGTCCCCACGCAATACTGCTGCTTTGACATATTCCCCCTAATGTATTAACAAGATCTCAGCCACCTTTAGGTCTCAATCAAAGGTTGATCGCAAAGTATTCTTTTGATGACCTCCTCTTCTCCTGCTGTATTGTTTTCAGTATTACGCTTTCTGAGGAAGGTGGCCTTCTTTCATGCGGAGTACATGGCCCAAATATGACTACCTCTTCTTCCTCAGAACAACAGTAATGAGAGGCTGTCCTGTTCTATTCCGGTTTTCAAAGTTACTGACTCTCTGTTGCCAACTTATGTTTAAAATTCTCCCCAGTCACATATTTTCAAATGCAAGAATTCTCTTTTCACTCAACATAAGCAAATCATAACCGATTCAAACCGGTTTTGTCAGATCCTAGACAGCGTAATTCTTTAGGATGTTCTGTTTAACAGACACGTGCCAAATAAACTTTTACAAGAGTTAATTTCTGATAGTGTTAAATAAAAAAAACAGGATTTTTCAACTGAAAGTAAGGAGCAATATTAAAACTTAAAACGAACAAAGATTATTACGTATATGAGGGGGTCGCTCCTCCTCAACGTCTCGCTCTTTACCCTAAAGTTTCCCCGAATTCCGTTTTTTAGAGTTTCGGTTACTATTGAGTGGGGTCAATCCTTACCTAACAGTTCGTTACCACGAAATGTTTGATTAAAGTTTTTTTTTTAATGAAATTCGGTAGTTACTTATAACCAGTACCAGCCAAGAAAACACTCCACTCATACCTGCAAACAAAAACAGGAGAGTGATATTACCCCGCCTCCACAAGATCGCTTGGAAGGACTGACTCTCTGAAAAAGGTAAGCTTAAATTAAATATTTTTTTCCATCCCAAGGAAAAAAACTGACCCCCCCCCCCCTTAAAGAATCCAGCCAGTGTGTATCTAGAAACAAGTTGTATATTGAAATAACAGATGGACGAGAAATTTGTTTAGACCGAAAAATAGCCCTTAGATTTTGACAAATAATCTTTCCAACAAATTATCTTTGCATATTGCACAATTCATAATTAGTATTTCCATAAGTTTTAATGTTTCTACTTGCCCCAAATTTTATTATCTATGCAAATGGAACAGTAAACAGCATTCTGATCTTCGAATGGTCAAATACCTTCTTAATGATAAAAGAATGATGAAAAAAACTGCTTTTGCACCCCCCCCCCCCCCGAAAACAGATTTTGGATACGACCCTGAACATAGTATACAGATTTGTGGGCAAAATCGAAATCACGCATAATTGTAGAAACAATAATGAATCCTGCTCGTAATTAAAAAAAAAAAAAAAATCAACTGAAAGTATTGAGCAGCGTTAAAACATAAAACGAACAGGAATCATTACGTATACGAGGGGATTGCTCCTCCGCAACACCTCACTCTCTACGCTAAAGTTATTTAGTACTTAAAAAACTTCTTATTGTTCTAATTAAACAAACATAGTGTTTCAGGAGTCGTTCTTAAGGGATTGGCGAAGAATTCACATTTTAGCGTAAAGAGCGAGGTGTTGTGGAGGAGTAATCCCCCTCATATACGTAATTATTTCTGTTCGTTTTAAGTTTTAAAGTTGCTCCTTACTTTCAGTTGAAAAAACTTGTTTTTTATTTAATTTCTGATTGTTTTTTTAAATAATTCCAGGAGATCTCGCTACTCCTCCATGAAAAATCCCTCCTCCCCAAGGAGTTATTCTCTAGACAATTCAATCCTGGTGAAAATTTACCCCGGACAATTACCCTTAATATCTCCACGCATAAAATTGAGATGGAAAAGAGAAAGCAAGACATAAGAAGAATTTCGTATAGGAATTCTGACAAATTCCCCCAGTTCGAAATTTACCCTTAAAAATTCACCCCCTGGAAACTTCACTCCTCATGGAAAATTATCCCCGTGAAAAATCCCACCAGCAGAAAATTCCCCCCTTCCCCCTCCCGAAAAATGTATGCATACTTCCCAATAACAAATACTATACGTAAACAACAGGCAAATTTTGTAACTTAAAGACCTATCCCCAGAGGCTGTGGGAGGGTCATGATATGTCCAAAGGCATAATTAGGCATAACTTATATATTTTAAACCAGCATAAAACCCCGATTCTTTTGATATATCTACTGGTATCAAAATTTGTTTTTTTAGAGTTTCAGTAACTATTGATTTGGATCGCTCTTTACTTACAGTTCGTTACCACGAACTGTTGGATTTGTGTGAGTTGTGCCAAAGGGAGAAAAAGGGATTTATGTCAAGCAATTCTATTTTAAAAGTACGACTTAACTCCACTGGTAGATTAGCGCCCATATACCAGCCATCCAACCAGGTTTAATGTACTAGAGTTATTATGTTGACCAATGATCACCAAAATGATTTATCGATCTCCGGTAAAAATTTCAAAATCTTTTAATTACCATAGATCAAAAAGATTATAAGCATTAGGAAAATATATGTTTAATATATAGAGATATGTTTTCCAGTAACCTTATCTAATTGCGTAATAGGATGGCTGTATAAATGAGTAAACTATTTTTGGTGAAAAGTTTCAAAATTTTGATTACTTCAAATAAAAAAACTACTATAAGTGTTAAGAAAAGTCAATATTTATTACCCCAATATTGGTTAGTGTTATCAAGTTGAAACTGTCTAGGGATGATAGAGGGAAAACTTGAACAAAATCCATAGATTATATAGAGCTCAGACTTGCAAAGAAAATTAAAAGCAATATTAGAATCTAAAACGCCCATGAATAAAGTCTTCAAGAGACTTCCAAATTTGGCCCTTGTGGCAAATCACACTAGTTTCTAATTTTTAATATGTTCCCTTCAAAATTGACCCCCTCCTCCAGCAGCAACACAATTTATGTTTCACAATAAAATTTTTGTATTAGAAGACCAATCGGTTTTCCCATCATGCAGATTGAATTTTAACTTCTTCCCTATGCGTCTGACCGGCATCTGCCACGAAGGAACGCCTTTAGATTTCATTCATTTGTTAGACACAAAGTATAATCACCTACGGAACAAATACAGACAAAACCAATCCTCTCCACACAAAAAAGTGACCCTTTGTATACCTATGCGAACCTGGCGACCAAAGTATAATCACCTACGGAACAAGTACGTCACTCGTCGCCTGAATCACGCTCTAGCATGATTATTGGCCGGAGCAAAGTACTTTGGCTCGGAGCGATTAAGCAGTACAACATTTTGCGTCTAGAGGCGCTGAGGTACGCGGGGTCACTTTTGGAGAGTTTTGTCAGTACTTGTTCCGTAGGTGATTATACTTTGGTTAGACATGACACCGGGCTTAAAGTAGTAGTTGCTGAGTCTTATCTTTTTTTACTGGTTGCAGCCAGCGTTCCGGTTTCTAGATGGCAACCCCCTCGATCTCTGGTTAGTTGGTAACAACTTGTTTCCCACACTATCTCTTCCATTTCTTTTTTCATTGTTGGACCTCCTAATAAAATTACTACCCCCCCCCCTTTTAAAGAATAATCTGCTCGTGTTTTATCCCTCCCTGGTAAATCAGAGACAAAGATCAAGGCGAGAGTGAAAGCTAGGACAATTTTTGGATGTGCCCACCTCACCTGCCCAGAGTCTCAGGCAAGTGACCCTAAACTTGAAAAAGTTGAAATTGGCTCAGATTGCTAAACTGAGCTGAGACAATGAATAGATACTAGTGGGAAAGTGATTGGAGACGCTGGGCATCCGTGAACAATGTAAATTGAGAGAGGAATTTGGGACAATATTTGGGGGCGCCCACCCGCCCAGAGTCTAGGGCAAGTGACCCAAAATTTTAAAAATGTGTAAAAAATTCAAATTTTTTTCAGAATGTGGGGCTAAGCTTAGGCAGCGAATAGGTACTATTTGAAATATAAAGAAGGCTTTAAACGATTGTTTGCCTGTTATTTCAAGCAAATTTATGGTCCTATGTCAATTTTAAATTCTTCGTCAACCTTCTTAAGACCATAGGTGGGCTTGCCTTGTTTGCTTCTCATTACAGGCAATCTAACGGTCTTATGTCAATTTTTGAATTCTTGATCAGCATGCCTAAGACTCTAGACAGGCACGCCTTTCCAAAAACTATCCTGACAAGTATGTTCCAATAAGAGAGTCATGCATACTCGTGCCATTTACCCGTGCCCCAGCCATTTAAACATTTGCCTCTAACTTACTTGGACTACCTGTCTTGGCTTTTCTCTGTCTACAATTACCCAGCGTCTTGATGCAACCTATTGCAAAATACTTGATAACTTCAATTCAACTTCAATTCTTCAACTTCAGTAACTTCAATTATATATATATATATAAATATATATATATATATATATATATATATATATATATATATATATATATATATATATATATATATATATATATATATATATATATATATATATATATATATATATATATATATATACAGCGACCTTAAAACTTAAAACGAACAGAAATTATTCCGTATATGAAAGGGGCTGTCCCCTCCTCAACGCCTCGCTCTTTGCGCTAAAGTTAGATTCTTTCTCACAGCTCTATTTTTTAAAACAATAAAAAACTTTAGCGTAAAGAGCAAGGCGTTGAGGAGGGGACAGCCCCTTTCATATACGGAATAATTTTTGTTCGTTTTAAGTTTTAATGTCGCTCCTTACCTTCAGTTAAAAAAAAACTTGTTTTTTTACTTAATTTGTGAAGGTTTTTGAATTAATGCAGGTTTTGATTTTGGCTCACCGTACATGAATAATTAAAACAAAATTTGCATATTAATTTTACTTTAATTTGGTTAAATGGCTATCTCGAAAGTTTGTTTAATTTTATTTACCAACGTTTCTCCTAGTAAAAAGTACACATAATTTACGAATTAACTTACGTTACGAACTTCTATATTCATATATTTTTAATATGTATATTAGGGAGTTCGCCCCCTAGTTAATACCTCGCTCTTTACGCTAAAGTTTGAATTTTGTTCCAATTCTTTAAAAATGACCCTTAATCACAAAGGCCGTTAATTAGAATAAATAGCTCTTATGAAAGTACTAAAAAATATCTGGCTTAAAGAGCTAGGTATTGACTAGGAGGCGAACCCAATCATATATGTAATAATTTCTGTTCGTTTTAAATTTTGATGTTGCTCCTTACTTTCAGTAGAAAAACTTGTTTTTTTTTATTTAATTTCTGATCGTTTTTTAAATAATGCTGGAAAATCCGGCACCCCCTTCATAGCAATGTCCCTTTTCCCATGAAAACTTCATCCGTGGAAAGATCCTCCCACATAATCCCCGACCCCCCCCCCCCTCCCACTAACAGAAACAATTCCCCTGAGAACGTCTGTATACTTCCCAATAACCAACACTATATGTAAACATTGGGTAAAGTTCATAACTTTCAGCCCTCCCTTCGGGGACTATGGGGATTAAGTCCTCCTAAGACACATAGTTATAATATTTTCGACAATGCTGAACAAAATGGCTATCTCAAAATTTTGATCGGGTGACTTTGGGAAAAAAAGGAGCTTAGGGGGGGGACAAGTTGCCCTCAATTTTTTGGTCGATTAAAAAAGGCACTTTAAATTTTAATTACCGTTAGGATGTGCCTTCTCAATATCTTATAGGACTAGAGGTTCGATCCAATTACCCATGACAAAAAAATAAAAATAAACACATCCGTGATCTTTCTTCTGGCAAAAAATACAAAATTCAACATTTTTGCAGATAGGAGCTTGAAACCTCTACAGTAGGGTTCTCTGATACGCTACATCTGATGGTGTGATTTTCATTAAGGTTCTATAACTTTTAGAGGGTGTTTCCCCCTTTTTTTTCGAAAATCAGGCAAATTCTCTTAGACTAAACTTGATAAAACGTATATATTTGAAATCAGCATTAAAATCTGATTCTTTTGATGTATCTATTGGTATCAAATTCCGTTTTTTAGAGTTTCGGTTACTATTGAACCACGTTGCTCCTTACTTACAGTTTGTTACCACGAACTGTTTGAAACCAATTTTATTAAAAATATTTTCTTTTGTACTTAATATTGAACATAAACATTAAAATTATAGTAAAATTTTGAACTGATGAGCTTTCAGCAATTAATGTCGTTATATATCAAATATTCAGTTTAATTTATTAGTTCTTTCTAAAGCTATTCAAGACGAATATAGTTTCACTACAAACAAGAGTTTGGATACTGTCACCTTTCTTAACTGTAAATAAAAACCAAAAGCCTACTGCGTCATTGGGGCTTCACTGAAAACGAATTATATTGCGAATATTTTCTTTTCCAGTTCTTAAAGCATTGAAAATGAAAATAAAATTAGAGTGAAATAGATTATTGAACTGATGGATCTTTCAACAACTAATATCGTTATATATCAAATATTCAATTTGATGTTGTTTATACTTTCCAAGACTGTTCAAGACGCATATAGTTTTCAGTAAAGCGCCAATGACGCAGTAGGTTTTAGACTTTGACAGTGAGAGAAGGAGGCAATGCCTAAACTCTTGCTTGGAGTGATTTTTGTTCGTTTCAAGCTTGATTTGCATATTCAATTTAAGTTTTATTAAATACGTTTAATAAAACTTAAGTTTATTAAATTAATTAAGGTTATTAAATTTAAACTTAATTTTATTGAGTTTATTAAATACGGTGGCTCTGAGGTTAGAAATAAGTTACTGAAGATTATGAATATGATTTTTGAAAAAGGGGAAGTACCTAACGATCTTAGGCCACTTTAATTAAGCCACTTTATAAGAAAGGTGATAAAAGTGAGCGTGGTAATTATCGAGGAATTAGTCTGGTCTCTGTAGGTAGCAAATTATTTAGTAATATGATACTTTTTAGACTGAGAGATGCCTTAGACAAAGTTTTAAGAGAAAAACTATTAGGTCTTCGGAAGGGTAGAAAGTGTGTCAACCAAATTTTCACTCTTTTATTATTAACTGAGAAATGTCTGAGTTGTCGAACACTTTTAATCGTCAGTTTTATAGATTATCAGCAAGCTTTCGGTTTAGCTCACCGGAAAGCTTTGGTAAAGGTCTTGTCTTTGTATGGTATACCCGACAAATACATTAAAGTGATTAATACTCTGGACGAGAATAACACTTCTGCGGTTAAGGTAGGGAGTGAGGCTAGCAGCTGGTTTTGTATTAAATCAGGAGTTAAGCAGGGTTGTGTTCGATCTCCCTTTTTATGAACTATTTTGATGAACTTTGTCTTGAGGACCACAGGAAAGGCCATAGGAGACCATGTAATCCAATAGAGAGAAAAAAGTCTCTTGGAATTAGATTATGCTGATGATTTAAGCATTCTAGATGAAAGTGCGAGCAAAATGAAAGAGGTTTTAGAGGTTTTGCGAGTTCAGTGTGCTAGAATAGCTTTAAAAATTAATGTTAAAAAGACTAAGTCACTAAGGCTAGGAATGAGTAAAGATGTAAAGGTGACGCTGGGTAATGAAAAGATTCATCAGGTGGGCAGCTTCACTTACCGTGGTAGTATTCTTAGTAAGAATGGTGGGTGCAGTGAAGATGTTAAAAGTAGAGTAGCCAAGACTCAGGGTGTTTTTTTCACAGTTAAAAAAAGTTTGGAAGAATAGGAAGATAAGTCTGCAAACCAAGACTAGAATATTAGAAGCTACAGTGATGACAGTGGTCAAATATGGCTCTCAAGCATGGACGCTCCGAAAAGCGGATGAAGATTTGCTAGATGTTTTCCAGAGAAATTGTTTAAGGGTTGCTTTGGGTACCCGGCTGACTGATTTCAAACAGTAGGCTGTACGAAAAATGTGGTTCAATCCCGGTATCTAGGGCTATAATGAAAGAAAGATTGAGGTGGTTAGGGCACGTTGTGCGGATGAAAGATGAGAGGTTGCGGAAGATTGTCGTTCTCGGCCAACCGTCAAGGGCTAAATGGAAAGCAGGTCGTCCTCGTCTGGGGTGGGAGGACGTCATAAAGAAAGATTTAAAGGGAATGGGAACTTCGTGGGCGGGTGTAAAAAGGAAGGCTTTAAATAGATTGGGATGGAGGAGGAGCGTGCGTAGCTGTGTTGGCCTCAGGCGGCTCGGTGCTGCGGTGAGTTGTTAGTAGTAGTAGTAGTAGTAATTTAAGTTTCGCTCGTTTTAAGATTTATTTATTCATTTACATTAATATCTATTGTATGTTTGTGTGCATTGATTGTTTATTTAATTTCGGTTCGTTTTAAGTTTCATTTATACTTCAATAGGAATTTTTTTTTCGTTTTAAGCTTGATTTTCATATTCAATCCAAGCATTACTCGCTTTAAGATCTATTTATTCATTTATATCATTACTTGTTGTATGTTTTTTCCTATGATTGTTTATTTAATTTCTGTTCGTTTTGGATTTCATTTATTCTTTAATGGTTATTTCTGGTCGTTTTGAGTTTGAATTTTAACAGGTATTTGTATCTGCTGAGCTTAAGTTTAAAATGGCCTTTACTTTTTTTTGAAAAACTTATTTTTCGGAAAGTTAGTTTAATTAATTTTTGTTCGTTTTTGATTGCGAAAATTTTAAAGTTTTTAAAAATTCCTTATTTCAAAATCAAACTTTAAATAAAAAAAAAATCAAATCTTCATCAAAGTATCAGAACTGGTATCAAAGTAACAATATCAAAGTGAAAAACGTTTGCCCCCTTTGAAGTTTATCCGCCGACCCTTTCTAAATGAAGTGCGTCTGGGAAAAAAAATAAATGGATTGTGGGGGGAGACTAGCTGCCCTCCGATCCCTTTTTACTCTTAAAAATTGAAATACAACTTTCAATTTCCAATCAAATGAGCCCTCTATGAAGTTTATACGAGCATCCCTTCCATAAGAACCATATATGCCCCAAGGGCATAACTTACAGCGCGTACCCTCGGGCCCTGGATGGGCTGTGTAGACCCCGGAGTTTATGTTATCTGAACTTTGAATTTAGGGCGTGGGGGGGGGGGGTTAGGTGCCGTCCAATCTCTTTCGGCTCTTAAAAAGTGAACGAGAACTTTCAATTTCCAATCAAATGAACCCTCTCCGAAGTTCATAAAAGCATCCCTTTCATAAAAACAATATATGCCCCCAGAACACTACTTACAACACCAGCCTCTGGGCCATGGGGGGTTTCGTCGACACAGGAGTTTTTCTTATCTGACCTTTGAATTATTTTTAATGAAATGGCTACTTTAAAAAATTTATCGGAGAGGCTTGGGGAAAAAGAGTGGGTGTAGGGGGGGGGGGGGTGGGCGCAGGGCTAGTTACCCTCGGATATCTTTTGACTCTTAAAAAGAGAACTAGAACTTTCAATTTCCAATCAAATGAGGCCTCTCTGAAGTTTATACTAGCATCCATTTCCATAAGAACCATACACACCCCCGGGACAACACTTACAACACCTACCCCCTGGGCCCTTGGGGGTTGTGTTGACACCGAAGTTTTTGTTATCTAATTATTTAACAATAATTAAAAAACTGGTTATCTAAAAATTTCTAGCGGATGGGTTAGAGCAAAAAAGGGCATGGTGGGGGGGGCTAGTTGCCCTTAAATATCTTGACTTTTAAAAAGTGAACTAGAACTTTCAATTTCCAATCAAATGAGCCCTCTATGAGGTTTATACGATCATCCCTTTCATAAGAACCATACATGCCCTTAGGGCATAACTTAAAACGCCTTCTCCCGGGCCATGGGGGATTGTATTGACTCCGGAGTTTTTCTTATCTGACCTTTGAACAATTTTTTTTACGGAATGTCTATCTCCAAATTTTCATCACATGGGTTTGGAAAAAGAAGGCGTGGGGAGGGGCTAGTTGCCCTCGGATCTGTTTTGACTATTAAAAAATGAACTCGAACTTTCAATTTACAATCAAATGAGCCCTCTCTTAAGTTTATACGAGCATCCCTTCCATAAGAACCATATATTCCCCAAGGGCATAACTTACAACACCTGCCTTCGGGCCCAGGGGGGCTGTGTTAATCCCGGAGCTATCATTATATGGTCTGTGAACTATTTTAAGAAAATGGCTATATCAAACTTCTTATCGGATGGATTTGAGAAAAAAGAGCCCCGAGGGGGGGCTAGGTACCCTCCACTCTGTTTTTAATATAAAAAAGTAAACAAAAAATTTCAGTTTCCAATCAAATGAACCCTTTTTGTAGTTTATACGAGCATCCCTTCCATAAGAACCATATATGCCCCTAGGGTATGCTTTACACTGACTGCTCCCGGGTCTTGGGGGGTTGTGTCGACCCTAGAGTTTTTGTTATATGTTCATAGGACAATTTTGAACTAATAAGCTGCTTCAAAATTATTATTAAGGATATTTGGGGGAAAAGGGGGGGGGGGGTTACCCTATAATGTCTTTTGACGCTTAAAAAGTGAACTAGAACTTTCAATTTTCAATCATATGAGCCATCTCTGAAGTTTATACGAGCATTTCTTCCATAAAAACCCTATATGCTCCCAGGGTATAACTTATAGCCCTTGCCTTGAAGACTGTGGGGGGGGGGGGAATGTCATGCTCAAACATATAATTTCCAGAACTTTCAACTAAGTTGAACAAAATGTCTATCTCAAAATTTTGATTGGATGTGTTTGGGGAAATGGTGGGCGTGGAAGGGGTTTTAGTTGCCTTGCAATCACTTTCGACTATTAAGAGCACTAGCCATTTAAATTTCCAATCGAATGAGCCCTTTTTGAAGTTTCTATGACAACGCTTTCTATAAAAAACCTTATATGCCCCCAAGGCATAACTTACAATCCTTGCCCTGAGGGCTATGGGGGGCTTGTCATCCTCAAAGACCTGATTTCCAGAATTTTTAGCCACGTTGAACAAAATGGCTATCTCAAAATTTTGATTGGATTTGTTTGGGGAAAAGGTAGGCATGAGAGAGGGGTTAGTTGCCCTCCAATCAATTTCGACTATTAAAAAGGGCACTATCCCTTTTAATTTCCAATCGAATGAGCCCTTTGTGAAGTTTCTACGACAACGCTTTCTATAAAAAAGCTTATATGCCCCAGGGCATAACTTACACTCCCCCGCCACCTGAGGGCGGCGGGAGAGTGTCCTAAAAAAATGATTTCTATCTGGAAATCAACTACGTAGAACAAAATGGCTAAATTAAAATTTTGATTGGATATATTTGGGGAAATGGTGGGTGTGAAAGGGGTGTTCGTTGCCTTCCAATAGTAGAGATGCCTCATGTGGTCCGACGAGTCACCCCTGCTGCCACCTACAACTTTTTTACATAATTTATGTCTGTTTGTTGTCAGTAAGAATAAAAAACAGGAATTTTCTCACTTTAATGGAGGTTTTCTTGGAGGGTTATGTGTGCTGATAAATCTATATGATGTTTTTTCATGGATGTCAACAGTAATTCTTGTCTTTTTTATGGTTGTCGCCAGTGAAACTTGAAAAACAGATATTTTCTCCATTGAAAAAAATGGAATTTTCTAAAATTTTTGTTTGTTTAATGTATGTTTATTCGTGTTGGTCAATTTGCTTGATGTTTTTTATGGATGTCAACATCAACTTATGTATGTTTTATGGTTTTTATCAGTGAGAATTTGAAAAACAGGAACTTTCTCACTTTGATGGATTATTGAGTCTAACGGGTACCGGAGTCAATGACCTAAATTTCCAACATGTCGATTTATTTGATGTTGTTGTTGTTTTGGTTATGTACACGCTCGAGGTGAATGTTATGATCCAGGAAAGAGTATTTGTTGTTGTTGTTTTTGGCCAAGTGCCCACTAGGGGAGA